>NC_041385.1:245441625-245446537 GCF_002162155.2 Triticum dicoccoides
TAAAGATGACCCTCGGGCTTGCGAAAACCCAAGGGAAAAAGGCTTAGGTGACAAATGGTAAAACCAAGGTTGGGCCTTGCTGGAGGAGTTTTATTCAAGGTGAACTGTCAAGGGGGTCCCATAAATCACCCAACCGTGTAAGGAACGCAAAATCAAGGAACATAACACCGGTATGACGGAAACTAGTGCAGCAAGAGTGGAATAAAACACCAGGCATAAGGCCGAGCCTTCCACCCTTTACCAAGTATATAGATGCATTAATTAAATAAGAGATATTGTGATATCCCAAAATATCCATGTTCCAACAAGGAAAAAAACTTCAACTTCACCTGCAACAAGCAACGCTATAAGAGAGGCTGAGCAAAAGCGGTGACATAGCCAAACAATGGTTTGCTAGGAAAGGATGGTTAGAGGCTTGACATGGCAATATGGGAGGCAGGATAAACACGTGATAGGTAGCGCAAACATAGCTAGAGAGCGAACAACTAGCAAAGCAAAGATAAAAGTGATACTGAGGGTATGGTCATCTTGCCTGCAAAGTTCTCGGAGTTGTCGAAAGCTGGATCCTCGTTAGCATACTCAATAGGTTCCTCGTTCATGTACTCGTCTCCCGGCTCTACCCAAAGCAAGAACACAAGCAATGGAACAACAATCAATCATGGTGCAATGCGCAAGCAACATGATGCAATACAAGGCATGGGATGCAAGGTATGATGTGCAATGCATAAGCGTGCTCTGGAAGGGAAAGAATGATCAAGGCATCAACTTGGAAAACCAAGTATGCCGCTGGAAAGATGAGGCGATTTCGGTTGAAATTAATATAAGGATCACAGGAAACGGATGCACGGTTTGCAAATGACAAGCAAAACAAGATATGATGCAAACTGCTTAAAACAGCAACATAACAACTTGTGTGCAAGGTTTAACTATGCTACAACACCCAAACATGAATACTAAATACATGGCAGTGAAGTACATGTGAATCTCTATAAAACATTAACACTAAGCTACTGCTATAATGTTGGTGTACAAAAGTAGGGGCTCTGCTTTTGACCCCTTTACTTGTGCACGGGCAGTCAGAGCCTCCCACCATTGCCACGCATAACAGGGCAGGAAAGGGAAGCCAGAGAGAAGCCGAAGCCACAATACAAATGAAGCAACGACAAGGTCCAAGGCCACAAAGATCAGATGGACGAAGCAGGTTTCCTCGGCAAGGACCCTTGCTGGGGCGGCCTCAGCGGCCCCAGCAAGACCCTTGCCGGGGCAGCTCGCCCCCGCCAGCCGAGCGAGCCACCTTTGAGCCCACCAACACTAAACAAACGCGTTGGGACAGGGCTCGGGAGGCACCTCCATGGTGGCAAAGACAAAGAATAGTCAAGATCAGATGAGGATAGGAAGGCAACCATCCTCACCGAAGAAACCCACAAGACCCCCGGCAAGATCCTTGCCGGGGACGCGTGCGCGCCATGGAAAGACCCTTGCCGGGCCACCCGGCAAGGCCCTCGCCAAGTGCGCCAGCAGGGCCACTGCCAGGCCCGCACCAGCCAAGTCTCCGCTGCCATTCGCATGCAGCTGCCGACCCAACCAGCTGGGCAGGCACCTGCGTGGCAACATGCAGCCCTTCCTGGAGGCTCCACCTTCGCGCCACCTCAGCTCCCTGTCTGCCTACATGGCACCACATGCACCGCTGGCCAGGGCGTGTGTCGAAGCAAGGATGAGCGGTGACGGATGGGGCGGGCCTCGCTCCCGTCCCCGATAAAGTGAAGGTACACCTAAGCATCGCATTAATAAATGCGCTTTGTCCTGTAATACCAGCGATAAGCTTGCGACATTGTAGCACTTTCGACCTCCTGTGTGCCACTGTGGCAGCCCCTTTCGCCTATAAAAGGAGGCCCATGGCACACAGGAGAAGGATTCGGCTCTGTCGAACCTCACAACACCTAGAGCTAGTTCAAGAGCTCAAGAACACTAAATACATCCACCAAAGCAGGATCGTAGGGTTTTACGCATCTTTGCGGCCCGAACCTGGGTAAATCCCTTTGTGTTGTCTACTAGTCCTGCTCTTCTCACGATCCCCGCGCCCCACAACCGTAGAAGGGATTCCAGTGATCCCATAGGTGTCGTTTCCCACCAACATCTTTGGCGCGCCAGGTAGGGGGACGCAATTGAGAATCTGGTCTAGCAGTTGACCTAGCTATTCTTCATCGCCATGGCTCCTAAGAAGAAGACGACCACGACGACCGGTTCGTCCGGGACTGGGCTGGTACCGGTGCGGACCGGCAGCGGACCAGTCGTGGAGAGAACCCGTGGCGCGGCCTGCGAACACCCACATCACCCTAGCGGTTCAGGCCTGGCGAGTGGCGTTGTTCGCGCACCAAGCGGTGAGCCACCAGTTGCGGGCGCCAGAGACGGAGTCGGGGCCCCCGCAGGTGGCGCGGGGCCCTCCAGGGGCACCGCCATCTCGCCAGGCGGCGGCACGGCGGCCTCCAAGACGCCAACACCGGCGCCCATGGCGCGCTCTTCCCAGGTTGTGCGTGATGAGCAGCGTCACCCTGCCGGTGACACTGCGCGCCGCCCTGGGAAGAGTCCTGTGCGCCCATCACATGATGAGGAGGGCCAGCATGCGTGCCGAGGTGCTGATGGAGGTGGCTAATGGCTGCAGGGCCGTGACGTAGCTCCTTCTAACATGGTTAGAAGTCGAGGCGCATCGCGGTCCACCCAGCTTTCGCTGCCGCCCACGCCAGCGGAAGCCCTAGCATGCGCGCAACTGCTCCTTGACTTTCCTCCCGCCGCGGAGAAGCTCGACGAATGGAGGGTCACCGTACGGAGCCTCGTCGGCATCACCAACAATGATGAGCTGTGGCCGGTGGGACCCGTAGGCCGTCGCTCCGCCGGGCCACCGTATCCCAGCGGGGGCTGTGCCGGAGGCGATGCGGCCACGGTGTACTCCCCGCCTCCATCCCGGCCACCCCGGGCGTCGGTCCGTCGCGACGACGCTCGTGATGATATCTCCATCGCGTCGTCCGACCCGTGAACCAACTGCGATCAGCGTCAAGTCCTTCGGGAGCGGGCTCATGAGGACGCTCGAACTACGATCGAGCGCCGACGTGACGTGCGCCACCAGTCGAACAGGCGGGCAGGGCCCGCAACGGACCACCCAACACCGGGAGGCTACGGTGTCCTACCTTACGAGGTGGGTTGTCCGACTTTCACCCGTGAGTTGCGGCAGTTCCAGTGGCCCTCCCACCGTACGTTCAAGCCCGACGTTGGTGAGAAGTACAACGGCAAGACTCACCCGTCAGAGTTCCTCAACATTTACACCATCACGATGCAAGCTGCTGGGGCCCGCGACAATAAGGTGCTTGCTAACTACTTCCCGTTGGCACTCAAGCCTAATGTTATGTCATGGTTGATGCACTTGCCGGTGGATTCCATCTCTTCTTGGGCGGATCTGTGCCATGAGTTTGTTGGCGCCTTTACAGGAGGTCACCAAGCTCATGGCCAAGCGAGTGATTTACAACACATCATCCCCCAGAAGGTAGGGGAAAACTTGTGCAAGTACATCCAAAGGTTCAGCCGGGTGCAGTACAACATCCTCGATGTTCATCCCGCCGCCGTGATAAGTGCGTTCCATCAGAATGTGCGCAATCGCAAGATACGTGAAGAGCTGGCAATGAACAAGGTTAAGGATGTGGCCGAGCTCTATGTTCTGGCCGATCGATGCGCTCGTGCTAAAGAGGGAAGGAAGTACCCCCATGAAGATGCCGGTGCGGAAACCGACTCCACTGGCGACACCGCCACCCCAGCTAAGAAGGGCTGACGCTGTAAAAGGAAGTGCAAGGGCAAGGCTGCGCTTGCCGTCGAGGGATCTGACGACACCGGCGCCACCAAGAAGACCAGGGCAAGCAACCCTGACAAGGAGGTTGCCGGGTGCGACGCTTGCCGGGCCTTGGCAGCTGCCGACAAGCCAGGAGGCTCCGACAAGCAGTACTGCAAGATCCACCACACCAAGGGCCATGATCTCCAGAACTGCCGACAGGTAGAGCTGCTCGCCGAGAAGCAAAAAGCCAAGTATGAGCGGCGGGACAAGGAGAAAGGCCTAGATGGTGCCGAGGGATCCGGCAAGAAACGTGGCGGCCAAGGAGGCCGCCGCGGCAAGGATAATCAGCAAGAGAGGCCCGCCCGGGGCCGCGACAAGAAGCAGGAAGACTATGATCATGATGAGGACGACGAGTCCAACGACCACGAGTTTCAGAAAGCCACAGAGGCCATGTGTGTCGATGGTGGCGCCTTGCTGCATACATCCCACCGCCAACTCAAGCAGTGGGTGCGTGAGATCACAGCAGCGGAGCCATCATTTGACGCACGGAAGCCGCTGAAATGGTCAAACACGCCCATCATCTTCGACACCGAGGACCACCCTGACTGCACTACCGTGCTCGGGTGCTTGCCATTGTTAGTTTCACCAACAATCCGCAACCTCAAGGTGACAAAGATGTTGGTTGACGGTGGGGCCGGCCTGAACTTGATCTCGCCTGTTGTGGTCAAAAGGCTGCAGATCCCCGATGGAGACCTCGAGGAGACGGGCACGTTCCAAGGGGTCAACCCAGGGAGGAGCTAGCCAAAGGGAAAGATCATGCTGCCCGTGACATTCGGGGGCGAGCTGAACCACAGGACGGACAGGATTGTTTTCGATGTAGCCGAGATCCCCCTGCCTTACAACGGGATCCTTGGCCGCCCGGCACTAGCCAAGTTCATGGCGGCTTCACACTACGCCTACAACATGCTGAAGATGCCCGGGCCGATGAACATCATCACCGTCCCCTCCGACAAGAAAGATGCGCTGATCTGCGCCGACCAACTCTACCGGGAAGCAGTTGCAGCAGCTGCCGCTAGGGCTCCTGCCGACGGA
>NC_041385.1:245446748-245499654 GCF_002162155.2 Triticum dicoccoides
GGCAAGCGCACCTCTTCGGGGTGTTGCACTTCTGTTGAGAACGTGCCAGAGAGCTCCGCCGGCAAGAGCAAGAAGTCCAGAGCTACACCACCAGAGACCAAGAAGGTGCCCGTCAAGGAGGAAGGCACGGGGGGAGCTTTTACCATAAGCTCCACCCTCGACGGCAAATAGGAAAGCGAACTCGTCACCTTCCTGCGGGCGAATGTCGATGTGTTTGCATGGCAAGCCTCTGACATCCCCGGCGTTGCCAGGGAGGTGATTGAGCACCACCTTGCTGTCTGTCCTCATGCGTGGACCATCAAGCAGAAGGTCAGGAAGCAAGCTCTGGAGAGGCAGGAGTTCATCACGGAGGAAATCAGAAAGCTAGAGGCGGCAGGCTTGGTGAGAGGAGTACTCCATCCGATGTGGTTGGCCAATCCGGTAGTGGTGCGCAAGGCAAATGGGAAGTGGAGGCTGTGTATTGACTACACAGGCATCAATAAGGCCTGTCCAAAGGATCCCTTCCCGTTACCGCGCATCGACCAGATTGTTGACTCCAGGGCTGGGTGTGACCTGTTATCAATCCTTGACGCCTACTCGGGATACCACCAGATCTTCATGACAAAAGAAGACGAGGAAAAGACAACATTCATCACCCCATGTGGTATGTATTGCTTTTTACGAATGCCTTTCGGGTTGAAGAGTGCTGGCTCAACCTTTGCAAGAGCAGTCCAAATTGGTTTTGAGCCCCAGCTACATAGAAATATGGAAGCTTATATGGATGACATAGTGGTCAAAACCAAGGACAAAGCAACCCTTGTGCAAGATCTGGGGGAAACATTCGGGAACCTGCGCAAGATTAACCTCACATTGAACCCTGAGAAGTGTGTCTTCGGCGTCCCGTCCGACAAGCTTCTTGGGTTCTTTGTGTCCCAGTGCGGGATTGAAGCAAACCCAGATATGATCAAGGCCATCGAGCAGATTGAGGCACCCAAACAGATAAAGGATGTGCGTCGGCTCACTGGTTACGTTGCCGCCATGAGCCAATTCATCTCCAAGTCCGCGGAGCATGCCCTTCCTTTTTTCAAGATCTTGAAGAAGGCTGGGCCAGTGGAGTGGACCCCAGAGGCCGAGGCAGCGCTGCAAGATTTGAAGAAATACCTCTCCTCTACCCCAGTGCTGGTTGCGCCCAAACCACAAGAACCATTGCTGCTTTATCTGGCGGCAACAAATCAGGTGGTTAGCGCCGCTGTCGGTGTCAAAACCGGCGGATCTCGGGCAGGGGGTCCCGAACTGTGCGTCTAGGCGGATGGTAACAGGAGACGTGGGACACGATGTTTTTACCCAGGTTTGGGCCCTCTCGATGGAGGTAAAACCCTACGTCCTGCTTGATTAATATTGATGATATGGGTAGTACAAGAGTGGATCTACCACGAGATCAAGGAGGCTAAACCCTAAAGCTAGCCTATGGTATGATTGTTGTAATGTATGTTGTCTCCTACGGACTAAAGCCCTCCGGTTTATATAGACACCGGAGGAGGCTAGGGTTACACAGAGTCGGTTACAATGGTAGGAGATCTACATATCCGTATCGCCAAGCTTGCCTTCCACGCCAAGGAAAGTCCCATCCGGACACGGCACGGAGTCTTCAATCTTGTATCTTCGTAGTCTTGGAGTCCGGCGGACGATGATAGTCCGGCTGTCCGGACACCCCCTAGTCCAGGACTCCCTCAATAGCCCCCGAACCAGGCTTCAATGACGATAAGTCCAGCGCGTACGTAGTCTTCGGCGTTGCAAGGCGGGTTCTCCCTTCAAGTTCCATGTACCTGCCGGACAGTGTCCGGCTTCATCATAAATACTGTGTTCCTCGGCTTCTACGTCCAAGAATAGCCTTCTTCCATGCGTCGCATGAATGCGAAAAGCCAGGGTGTCTTTTACGTTTCACCCCTAGTCATGCGAGCCGTTCGCCTACAAAGGAGGCAAAAATCCAGATCCAAACCACACCATCTTCCTCCCGCGAATACTTCATCGGAGCGCCTTTGACCTAAAAATCCATTCCATCATGGACCGTCGACGCGGCTCCTCTTCTCGTGCTCCCAGCCCACCGCCAGGGGATTGGAGGAGGTGCTCTGTTCCGCACAACGAGCTAGTGAAGCTCCAAGCGGGGGGATATCTCCCTCCGGCCTTCATGGTCCCGGTTCGAGCCGGGCTGGTCACTTATCAAGGTGGGAGGCAAGTGGAGGCTACCCCAAGCCCCAATAAGGGGGAGCGGGTATGCTTCGTCCTTTATCTGATAAGGGGACTCGGATTCCCAATACATCCGTTCCTCCGCGGGCTCCTGGAGTTCTACGGACTCCAGCTCCACCACCTCACTCCCACCTCTGTCTTGCATATCGCGGGCTACGTAGCTCTTTGCGAGCTGTTCCTGGGCATTGAGCCCCATTTTGCATTGTGGAAGAGGCTGTTCTGCCTCGTACCCCGCTCTCACGAGGGGTCCATATATCAAGTGGGTGGCGCCGAAATATGGCGCATCGCCGGGACCGGATACCCATCCGGTACTCCCAAGAAGGCGTCCGAAGACTGGCCTTCAGAGTGGTTTTACATAGGAGACGCCCCGCTGCCGGACCCAGTCCGGATTGGCCTCCCGGAGTTTAGTGTTGCTCCCCTGAAGAAACGCCTCAGCTGGCGCCCACGGAGCCCCCGATTGGAGGAAGACAAGAGCGTCCATTACTTGATGGGCCGAATAATATTGCTGGCCCACTCTGGGTTGACCATGATTGGATTCATGGTGATATGCATCATGCGGGGGGTACAGCCATTGCAATATAGAGGCCACACTATGTGGGATTTCAACGGGGAAGATGATGCTACCCGTCATGGCCGCAAAGGGTCGGACTCGACCGAGGACCTGGTGAAGATCCTGTCCAGTCTATACAAGGGGGAGAAGGAGGACTTCCTTTGAACGAACCCCTTAAATGGGTTTTCCATGAACAACCCTAGAGGATGGGTAAGCGAACACCTTTAAGGGCTCAACCCATGCTTTCGAAGTTTAGGCTTCTCACATTATGTCTTCGGTGCAGGATCTACGCCGGACTGTGGAGGACATGGTAAGTCCTGCTCCGCAACCCGAGGATCCGGAAAGATCCCTAGATCCGGCTTCCAAAGAGGATCCGGACATCGAGGTGGAGCTGATCGACGGGGTATTTCACCAGCTCAGCATGGACAATGCCTTGGTTGCCATTATGGCGGACTACCCCGGACTGTGTCCGGCTTCCCAGGTGACTGTGACCGAAGTCCGGACACCATTATCTCTTCCTTGCCCATTTCTAACCTTCGCGAACGATGGTATTTTGCAGGAAGCGCCTTCACGGCGGGAAGCCGAGCCCGCGGCGGCTGACCTACAGAGGTCAGTCCGGACCAGCAGGCGGAAAAGGAGCGCGGTGCAGACAGAAACGTCGCCGCAAAGGTATAGCTCGTATTTGAATTTTCAGAGCAACGTTCCTAGGAAGCGTCTGAGTACTCATGATCTTTATAGGAGAAAAAACGCTCGCCGGACTGCGGGCGCGGAAGTTGCTGATCCAACCCACACCGGCCAGGCTCCAGCGCCCGGCCTGGAGGGGGAGGCAAGCGCAAGACGCGGGCCGGATCCTTCTCCAACGGAGGATACCGACAGACTGTCCGCCACCAAGTCTGAGGTGGAGAGCACCATGAACCATAGGCGCCGCCGGACAGTATTTCGTGAAGCATGCTTCTCCCCTGAGGCATTAGACGCCTTTAACACGGGGGACACGCATCTCCGTGCCGCTCAAGATGGTTTTACCAGAGCCACGGAGCAGTATGTGAAAGACATACGGGTAAAGGAATTTTAATGGTTATATATACCAGTAGCCCCCGAGATTTAAAGTAGTTATGTTAACTGATTTAAGGATCATTTGAAACGCAGGCTCTTACCGAGAAGAATGCCCAGCTGTCTCAGGAGCTGCAAGATTGCAAGGCCCAACTTGAGGCCGCACTTGCTGCCGCAGGAGGAGACGTAGAGACCCCTCCTGGTAACACATTTTTATTAATAAATATAAGTGCTGTGCTGCGTGCGCGCAAGTCTAATAATGACATTGCAGGTGCCGTCGGACAAGATCTGGACAGGCAAGCATTGCTGCGCCAGCTAAAGGCCGGCGAGAGTGTGCTGAATAGGGTGCAGCAAGAAAGGAACAAGCTCCAGGATGCCAACGCCAAGCTCGGAGAAGAGCTGAAAGGCACTCGAGCCGAGCTGTCCGGCTCCATTAAGGAGAATCAGCGGCTTCGTCGCGGCATTTATAGTAAGTGCTTGAGCGGACTCCTTTTAAAAGAAGAGTTCGACGAAGAAGCAAATTGACATAGTATGTCTTGTAGGTATACTCACAGGTCGCCCTGCCGAGGAGATGCCCATATCAACGGGTGATCAACTTCCCGAGCTGTTGCAACTGCTCGAACGAGTTCGGCAGGCAATGAGCGGCGTCGTCCAGGCTTTATGGCCATCCCTCTCCCTACCCGAGGGCCTTGGGGAGCTTTCGGAGAAGCTTCAGGGAGTGCGGCAGCGCTTCCGTTTGTGGAAGATTTCGGCTTGCCGTCAAGGTGCCAGGGAGGCTTGGGCCATGGTGAAGACGCATTACAAGAAGGCGGATCCCAACCACATGGCCGAAGTTGGACCGGTGGGGCCCGATGGGAAGGAGATCCCTGTGAGTTTAGTATACAGCCAGGTAGAGTTGGCTGCTAAATTTTCCCAACGGGACTGTAAATTAGACATCCTGTTAGACGGGATTGAGGAGGAATACAATCAGTAAATTTGACAATGTATGTTTTCCTTTAAAGTGACATGTGAAATGCCTTCTAGCCGGATTGTAGATCGTTTGTCTTTGCCGACCTTTTCGCTTCAACCTCTGGACCCTAGAGTCCGGAGTGTGTCCGAATACCTTTTTGGTTAAGAAACAACCGTGGTATGCATGGAGACCAGGCGTAGGGGTCATTAGTGCTTTATCACACAAGTGCCCAACTAGTTATGTTATATTACATGGTTAGTAAGAAACATCTTCCAGGGAGAATAGTTCCGTTAAGGGTTCCTTTCCCTGGGAGGCATGCCCTAAAGTGCATGTCCGGACTGCAAAGAAAGCAGAAAAACATCTGGGGGCGGATAAGTAATTAGGTAAAAAGTCATCTTTTAAGTCACCGACCGAATATTCCCTTAAGAACGCTAGCTTTCAGCTTCACCCAGTCTGAGGTACACATCCGGCTGACCCGGCAGTAACAATCGCAGAGGTGCTCCCTTTACCTCCTAGCCGAACAATCGAGAACGTAGGGGTAAGCACAGGAGCCAGGCAACCCAGCTTGGCCAAAACTTAAGTCATATCGATGCATATAATGGTGAGTAAAAGGTACATGTGGAAGCTTGACACATGTGCTGGGTACGAAACCCTTATAATTGAGCTTCTGTAAAAGAAGCCCCCAGGAATAATGAGTGCGGATGGCACATCATGTGTATGCGAAAAATGCGAAAATAGGCCCGTAAGGGCTTTTGAATAAAAAAGTATGAAAAGAGAAACA
Source organism: Triticum dicoccoides (assembly GCF_002162155.2). Taxonomy (NCBI): domain Eukaryota; kingdom Viridiplantae; phylum Streptophyta; class Magnoliopsida; order Poales; family Poaceae; genus Triticum; species Triticum dicoccoides. The sequence goes on from NC_041385.1 coordinate 245,452,305, forward strand.
AAAGACAGCAGAAGTGTAAAAGTTTGGACGGGGGAAGGGTACGAACTCTTAGTCTGGCGCTAGGCATAGAATCGTCGGAGGCGGGCTGCGTTCCATGGATTCGGCTCGAGTCGGTTATCCAACGCATTTCGTAGACGGTATGCTCCGCCGGTCAGGACTTGATCGATAATGAAGGGGCCCTCCCATTTGGGCTTGAGCTTGTCCTTTTTCTTGTCCGGCAGGAGTAGAACTAGTTCACCAACGTTGTAAGTCTTGGCCCGTACTTCTCTGCTTTGATATCTTCGGGCCTGCTGCTGATAGAATGCGGAACGAGCCTTGGCAACATCGCATTCTTCCTCCAGTGTGTCCAAGCTGTCCTGCCGATCAAGCTCGGCCTCTCTTTCCTCGTACATGCGCACTCGAGGTGAGTCATGAATAATATCGCAGGGCAAGACTGCCTCTGCGCCGTATACCATAAAAAATGGTGTGAATCCGATAGTACGGTTAGGCGTTGTCCGCATCCCCCAGAGTACGGAGTCGAGCTCCTCGACCTAGTGTGTGTCAGATTTAGTAAGTGACCGCACTAGTCTGGGCTTAATGCCGCTCATTATTAGACCATTTGCTCGTTCCACTTGACCGTTGGTTTGAGGGTGATAGACTGAAGCGTAGTCGAGCTTGATGCCCATATTTTTGCACCATGACTTAACCTCATCGGCTGTGAAGTTCGTGCCGTTGTCCGTGATGATGCTGTGGGGGACTCCGTAGCGGTGTACTACCCCGGATATAAAGTCTATCACTGGTCCGGACTCTGCTGTTTTAACCGGTTTGGCCTCTATCCATTTGGTGAATTTATCCACCATGACCAATAGGTATCTTTGCTTGTGGGTTCCCCCTTTTAGGGGTCCAACCATATCAAGCCCCCAGACCGCGAACGGCCAGGTAATGGGTATAGTTTTGAGGGCGGTGGGCGGCATGTGGCTCTGATTAGAAAAGAGCTGACAACCAACGCATTTCTGGACTAAGTCCTGGGCATCTGCCCGGGCCGTCGGCCAATAAAATCCTGTACGGAATGCCTTTCCTACAAGGGCCCGGGCTACTGCGTGGTGTCCGCCTAGTCCGGCATGAATTTCAGCCAGGAGGTTTCGCCCTTCCTCTTCGGAGATACACCTTTGAAGGACTCCGGTTGTACTTTTCTTATAAAGTTCTCCCTCATGGACCTTGTAGGCTTTCGATCGCCGGATTATGCAGCGGGCCTCGTTTTGGTCTTCGGGAAGTTCCTGCCTAAGCAAGTAGGCTAGGAATGGTTTTGTCCACGCGGCGATTACTGCCATTATGACGTGGGCTGAAGGTGTTATGTCATCTGTTGAGTCACAGATTGGCGCGGTTTTTTTCGGTTTGTTACTACCGGGCTCCTCTTCCCATAGTACGGATGGCTTGAAGAGCCGTTCCAGGAAGATATTTGGAGGGACAGCATCACGTTTCGCACCGATGCGTGCCAGTACGTCGGCCGCTTGGTTATTATCTCGGGCTATGTGATGGAATTCGAGTCCTTCAAACCGAGCTGACATTTTTAGGACAGCGTTGCGATATGCTACCATTTTCGGATCCTTGGCGTCAAAGTCTCCGTTAATTTGGGATATTGCAAGGTTTGAATCCCCGCGCACCTCTAGGCGTTGAATGCCCATGGAGACTGCCATCCGGAGACCATGTAACAAGGCCTCGTATTCGGCTGCGTTGTTGGAGTCCGTGTACATTATTTGAAGTACATACTGGACTGTGTCTCCGGTTGGGGATGTCAGTACGACGCCAGCCCCCAGTCCGGCCAACATTTTAGAGCCGTTGAAATGCATAGTCCAATTGGAGTATGCGCCGTACTCTTTAGGGAGTTCGGCTTCGGTCCATTCGGCGACAAAGTCAGCCAAAACTTGTGACTTTATAGCTCGCCGAGGTTTGTAAGTTATATCGAATGGTAAGAGCTCAATGGCCCATTTTGCAATCCTGCCCGTTGCGTCGCAGTTATTTATAATGTCATTGAGTGGTACTTCAGAGGCCACTGTTATCGAACACTCTTGAAAGTAGTGTCGGAGCTTTCGAGATGCCATGAACACCGCATATGCTATCTTCTGATAGTGCAGGTAACGGGATTTGCAGGGGGTTAACACAGTGGATACATAATACACTGGTTTTTGAAGAGGGAATTTGTGCCCTTCTGTCTCTCGTTCGACGATGAGTACCGCGCTTACAACTTGATGTGTTGGTGCGATGTATAACAACATTGGTTCGCCCAGATTGGGCGCGGCCAGGACCGGATTGGTTGCCAATATGACCTTTATCTCTTCGAGTCCGGCAGTGGCGGCATCCGTCCACTCGAAGTGTTCGGTGCGCCTGAGGAGGTGATAGAGGGGCAACGCCTTTTCTCCTAGACGGGAGATAAAGCGGCTTAGAGCTGCCACACATCCTGTTAATTTTTGTATTTGTTTGAGGTCTTTTGGAATGTCCAACTATGACAGAGCTCGGATTTTAGCTGGGTTTGCTTTGATTCCTCTACCGGATACAATGAAGCCCAACAGCTTACCGGCTGGTACGCCGAAAACACATTTTTTCGGGTTCAGCTTGATGTCGTATGCTCGTAGGTTGTCGAACGTGAGCCTCAAATCGTCTACTTGAGTTTCGATGTGTTTTGTTTTGACGACTACATCGTCTACGTATGCCTCGACTGTTTTGCCGATCTGGGTAGCCAGGCATGTTTGAATCATGCGCTGATATGTTGCCCCGGCGTTTTTAAGTCCGAAGGGCATCGTGTTGAAGCAGGATGGTCCGTAAGGAGTGATGAATGCCGTTGTGGCTTGGTATGCTTCTGCCATCTTGATTTGATGGTAGCCAGAGTATGCGTCAAGGAAGCACAATGAATCGTGCCCTGCAGTAGCATCGATAATTTGGTCGATGCGGGGGAGAGGGAAGGGATCCTTTGGGCAAGCCTTATTGAGGTCTTTAAAATCGACACAGAGGCGCCAGGATTTGTCCTTCTTTGGTACCATTACCAGATTTGCTAGCCAGTCCGGATGTTTGATATCTCCGATGATTCCGGCTTCCAATAGTTTGGCTAGCTCTTCTCCCATTGCCTGTCTTTTGGGTTCGGAAAATCGTCGAAGAGCCTGTTTGACTGGCTTAAATCCTTTTAGGATATTTAGGCTGTGTTCTGCCAATCTGCATGGGATTCCGGGCATATCCGAAGGATGCCAGGCGAAAATGTCCCAATTTTCCCGAAGGAATTCGCGTAGTGCGGCGTCTACTTCGGGGTTCAATTGTGCCCCAATGGAGGCCATCTTTGTTGGGTCCGTTGGATGGACCTGGAATTTTGTTATTTCATCTGCTGGTTTGAAGGAGGTGGACTTGGATCTTTTGTGGAGTATCACATCGTCCCTGTTCACCATAGAGCGCAGCGCGGTGAGTTCTTCTGTTGCTAAGGCTTCGGATAGTGCCTCGAGGGCTAGTGCGGCTGTCTTGTTTTCGGCACGGAGTGCTATGTCCGGATCACTAGCGAGAGTGATTATTCCGCCGGGCCCAGGCATTTTGAGCTTCATGTACCCATAATGAGGTACTGCTTGAAAAATTGTGAATGCTTCTCGTCCTAATATAGCGTGATATCCGCTGCTGAACGGGGCCACTTGGAACGTGACTTCTTCGGACCTGTAATTGTCCGGCGAGCCGAACACCACATCGAGTGTGATTTGTCCGGTGCAGCGCGCTTCCCGGCTAGGGATTATTCCTCTGAAGGTTGTGCTGCTTCGCTCAATACGGCTCCAATCAATTTCCATTTTTCGCAGAGTTTCCTCGTAAATGAGGTTTAGTCCGCTGCCGCCATCCATGAGGACTTTTGTCAGTCGAAAGCCGTCCACTATGGGACTAAGCACTAGTGCGGCTGGCGCTCTAGCTGTTCGGAATTTAGGCTCATCGCTGGCGTTGAAGGTAATAGCTGTGTCGCTCCATGGATTTGCTGTTGCTACTTGGTAGACTTCGCCGAGTCCGCGGATTGTTCATTTTCGCATATTGTTTGATGCGAAGGTCTCGAAGACTGTTGATACCGTACTGGTGTTGTTGGGGTGGTTTTCCGGGGCTAGAAGCTCCTCGCCACGTTTGGCCACCTGCCGTAATACCCAACATGCTCTAAGGCTATGTGTTGGGATGGCTCCTCCTGTACTATGCAGCTTACAGGGTCCATTGAGCCATCCCTCCAGTACAGTTCCGTGCCCTTTATTGGGTTTTTGCTTTTTTGTTTTTGCATCTGGGGCTTGAGTGTAAGGCCACCTTTTGTTGCGGACTGGGGTTGGGGCCGGATTATCCCAAAATTGGTTTTCGGCTGTCCGGAAACTCTCCATCGCACAGTACTTTCGTACTATGGACGCCAGATCGGTGAGGCGTGTAATTTTACGACGATCGATGGCGTTCAATATTCCCTTGTCCGTGCAATTATTGCGGAAGATTGAGATTGCGTTTTCCTCTCGGCAGTCCTTTATCCTGTCCATAACCAGGAGGAATCTGGCCCAGTAGTGATGTACTGTTTCAGCGGGCTCTTGCCGTATAAGAGATAGATCACATATGTCTGGGCGGGTGGGTGGACTAAAATCCAGATCCTTGCCCGTCTTGGGGCCTAAAGGCCGAGAAGTCTCCGAATTCGGAAGCTTGGGTTGCTGGATACGACCCAGCGAGTCTGGAGCGATGCATGGTCTTAAATTCAATGCTTGATCGAAGTCCGTCCCTCCGCGGAAATCCGGCATGGAGGGTTCGGGAATCCGGATGTGAATAGTTTTCAATACCGGTGAAGAGTTGCTATATTGCTCCTCTACCACTGCGACGTGGTGGGTGGCCTGGGGAGAGTTAATCTCTCTCAGATCGGTTTTAAGCCCAATCTGGTTGTAGTCTGTAGCGACTCCCAGGGCGGCGATGCGATCCAAGAGCTCGTTAACAGACGAGAGCTCTATTGGATCCAACTGTTCGGCAGCTTTCTAGCTGACGCGAAGATTGCTTCCGACGACTTGAGAAGTCATTGTCGAAGCGGCGGCCGGACAGGCGGTCATAAGAAAACCACCTAGCCGGATAGTTTGGCCGGCGGCCAAGGCCCCTTCGGCGAAAACACCGTCTTTGAAGATGGGTGGAGGCATCCTACCCATCGGTGACGACACAGAGGAACTCTCAATGAAAGCACCAATGTCGGTGTCAAAACCGGCGGATCTCGGGTAGGGGGTCCCGAACTGTGCGTCTAGGCGGATGGTAACAGGAGACGTGGGACACGATGTTTTTACCCAGGTTCGGGCCCTCTCGATGGAGGTAAAACCCTACGTCCTGCTTGATTAATATTGATGATATGGGTAGTACAAGAGTGGATCTACCACGGGATCAAGGAGGCTAAACCCTAAAGCTAGCCTATGGTATGATTGTTGTAATGTATGTTGTCTCCTACGGACTAAAGCCCTCCGGTTTATATAGACACTGGAGGAGGCTAGGGTTACACAGAGTCGGTTACAATGGTAGGAGATCTACATATCCGTATCGCCAAGCTTGCCTTCCACGCCAAGGAAAGTCCCATCCGGACACGGGACGGAGTCTTCAATCTTGTATCTTCGTAGTCTTGGAGTCCGGCGGACGATGATAGTCCGGCTGTCCGGACACCCCCTAGTCCAGGACTCCCTCAGCCGCACTAGTGGCGCAGAGAGAGGTCGATGAGGAGACAACAGTAGTGGCAGAGTCAACGGTTGGCGGGCCGGAACCCTCCCTAGTAGGGCTCAGTCCCGGCGAGACTGAGTCCCCGACAAGGCTCGGTCTCGACAAGACTGGCGCCAGCGCGATAGGATTCACGTGACCGAGTGAAGAGGCGCAGAAGAAGAAAATGGTACAACACCCAGTTTACTTCGTCAGCTCCCTCTTGCAGGGGGCTAGGTCGAGGTACTCAGGTGTGCAAAATCTGCTCTTCGGCCTCCTTATGGCTTCGAGGAAGTTGCGCCATTACTTCCAAGCGCACGAGATCACGGTGGTCACCCGCCTCCTATTGCAACGGATACTGCATAACCTAAATGCAACGGGGAGAATCATGGAATGGGACCTGGAGCTGTCAAGTTTCCGTTTGAAGTTCGAAAGTACCTCGACGATTCAGAGCAGAGTCTTGGCGGAGTTTGTTGCAGAATGGACCTCCACGCCCGACAAAGAGGTACAGGACACCACTCTCCCCGGCAAGGAAATGAGCCGCAACTGGATCATGTACTTTGATGGTGCCTTCTCGCTGCAAGGCGTCGATGCTGGTGTGCTGCTTGTCGCACCCACCGGGGAGCACCTCAACTATGTCATCCCGATGCACTTCCCCCGGGAGATGTCAACCAACAACACCACCGAGTACGAGGGCAGGATCGCGGCAGACCTCGGAGTTAAAAAGCTCATCGTCAGGGGTGACTCACAGCTCGTCGTCAGGCAGATCAACAAAGATTATCAAATCCCGGTGATGGAAGCTTACGTAGAAGAGGTGAGGAAACTGGAGGAGCTCTTTGACGGTATACAAGCGGAGCATGTCCCTCGGGTGGAGAATGACATCGCTGACTACCTGTCAAAGCGCGCTGCCATCAAGCTACCTGTGGAACCAGGTACTTTTGTGCTTCAGTTAACCCAACCATCCGTTGAGCCGTCGATCGGGCAGAACAAGCGGAGGAAGCTAGGCCTCGACAAGTACTTCCCCACCGAGCTCCCCGGAGCCACCGGCGAAGATATTGACGTGGATGCCGATCCCGCCGTGGGGCAACCGACTCCTGCAGGACCTCAGGTCATGGCCGTCGAGGCGGCCGCTCACGTGGCAGAAGAGATGCCTTTGGTCCTTGTTGTCGAGCCACGGGCGCAGCACATCGTTCGATTCCTTCAAAAAGGAGAGCTTCCTGAGGAGTAGGAAGAGGCAGAAGGAGTAGCCCGCCAGTCTGCTCTGTACCAATTCGTTGATAACGTATTGTACAGAAGAAGACCGAATGGGGTGAAATTGATGTGCATCTCCCGAGAGGAAGGACTAAAGCTGTTGGCAGAGATACATGGAGGTAAATGTGGCTCCCACATAAGGTCGAGAGCCCTTGCCGGCAAGGCTTTCCGGCAAGGTTTCTTCTGGCCCACCGCCCTCCAGGATGCGACGGCACTAGTAACCAAGTGTGAAGCATGCCAGTTCCATTCAAAGAAGCTCCATCAACCAGCTCAAGCCCTTCAAACTATCCCTCTCTCCTGGCCCTTCTCGTTCTGGGGGCTCGACATATTGGGCCCTTTCCCCCGTGCTGTCGGGGGCTTTGAGTACTTGTACATCACAATCGACAAGTTCACAAAGTGGCTAGAGGTGGAAGCAGTGAGGAAGGTGACAGCGCAGTCGGCCATCAAGTTGTTCAAGGGACTAGTGTGTCGTTTCGGGGTGCCCAACAGGATCATCACCGACAACAGCACACAGTTCACAAGCCATGCCTTCATGCAATACATTGAAGATCTCGGTAGCAGGGTCTGTTTTGCTTCCGTGGCACATCCGCGGAGCAACGGCCAAGCGGAGAGAGCAAATGCTGAAGTCTTGTGAGGCTTAAGAACGAAGACTTTTGACAGGCTGCACAAGAGCGGAAGGCGCTAGATTGATGAGTTGCCGGCGGTTCTTTGGTCGATCAGAACGACACCAAATCCAGCCATCGGCCATACACCCTTTGCCCTGGTTTACGGGGCAAAAGCAATTCTCCCCACAGAACGCATATACGGGTCACCTTGAGTGCTCGCTTATGATGTGCTTGAGCAAGAGCGATTGCGGCAAGATGAAGCGATGCTCCTTGAGGAAGATCGTCTCCGGGCTGCTGTGAGAGCAGCATGCTACCAGCAAGCCTTGCGCCGCTACCATAGCCGCAAGGTTCATGCCCGGAGCTTTGAGGAAGGTGACCTTGTTCTTCTGCACGTTTAGTCGGCCAAGAATTCCAACAAGTTGACGCCAAAGTAGGAAGGCCCTTATCGGGTAACATGAGTCACCAGGCCCGGCGAAGTCCGGCTGGAGACCGAAGATGCCGTTCCAGTGAGCAACTCCTGGAACATCGAGCATCTCCGCAAGTTTTACCCATAAGGCACGGTTGCCGGGCCTCCCGACAAGCCACCCTTTTGTACAAGCCTTGCCGGAAAGGCATGTAACCCTTTGTACAAAGCCAGGCGCAGACCCTGAGCATAAATAAACGAAGCGCTGGCGCCCTAATTTATAGCATGCATGCTAGGTTGAGTCTCTTCCTTGGTTAGGGTTGATAGTGCTTAGCAGCGGCTAACCCCTATCCTAGAGGTCGAGTGCGCATCTCTCTGTTCTTCTCTATCTTCTTTGGTTCGCAGGGCACATAAATATCCTTGCCGAGCTATTTTGGAAGAAAAGGGGACGGACCAGCATCTGAGCCCTGGCAAACCAAAGTTGTCGGGGGCTACAAGAGCAAAGATCCATCCGCGGCAAGTCAAGGTTGCCGGGGGCTACAAATCCAGATAAGTTCCCTATCCCCTATCATGCGTTTTGTTATGGACTGAGGTATGTGAAACCTCATTTTATCCTTAGGCTACCGTGCTCCCCTCATTCCGGACCCTAGGACTCATCTCCTGGGACCAAGTTTGGTCGTAGTCGCAGCAGCTAGGAAATGAAACGAGGAGCCTAAGCCCACCTCATCACTGCCTCCGCCAACGGCGTGAGAAAGGTCGAGCGAAGTGGGGGGATGGCAAGGCCTGTTGCCGGGCAAAAAAACGTTTATCTTAAAGGTAACAAGGATTCACTCCTTGTCGTGGGTCCTACCTGTGAACGAAAAACCCGGCAAACATCCCTTTTTCATTAAAAAACATCCCGTATAGGTACAGTTCATACGAAATGAAAAACATGAGCAAGGGGATTACAAATTCTAAAGTTAACAAAGGCCCGAAGGCTTACAAGACTAAAAAGAGATAAGATGCCCGTAATCCCTTTCTTGTCCCTCTCCTCAGGAAATGGAACAAGAAAGCAGAAGGGAAAAAGGGGCGCCTAGGCGAGCTACGAGTGGCAGAAGACACCAAGGGAACATCTCGGTGGCCATCCAAGGGCTGGATGGTGATGGCGGTGCCGGAGGCAGAGCTCGAAGACAAGGCGGCAGGACGTCAATACGCGATGAAGGCGTCGGTGCCCGCGTACTCCGACTTGACGGCCTCGCCGCCTGCCCTATTCCTCTTCTGCACCCTCCCAACGCCAGCTGCCCAAGGAGACGACCCCGAGAAGTTCAAGGAGCCGGCAACACGGATGATGGGGTCGCCGGTGCCGCTCGGAGCGGCGCCCGATGCCTAGTCGGATCCGTCATCCTGCCGCCCGCTAGCCTCGTCGTCGCTGCCGTTGTCTTCCTCGCCACTCTTGCTCGAGGAGGAATCTTCATCGTCAGAAGAGCTCTCCACGCAGCACCTTACGCGAGTCCCGAAGTGCCCGAAGATCTTGATGGAGAGGAGGCCACCCTCCATTAGTTTGAAATGGAGAGTGAGCCCATCCGTCAAGCTGTGGAGGCGAGCAAAGGTCTTCCACCCTCGGTGAAGATACATGACGTGAGGGGCGGGGAACTCGACGTCGGCCCATGTGCTGCTGTTCCCGCAACCCCTCATATGCAGCCGCCATGCCTGTGGCGGATCCAGCTCCATCTCCTGCGCGAATGGAGTCGAAAGGCGAAGGCGAAGGCATGGTGGCTGGCGCAGCCTGACGAAGAATTCGCAGGGGTTATCCCCGGCGTGGCCCTCCATCGGAAGAGCTGCTGGCGGAGGCGAGGTTGATCTGCCGCCCCGTGCTCCTCTCCCTCGAGCACCATGACGGCCTCGACCTTGCCCCCTCCCCCTTCCTCTAGCGGCCGGCTCCGCCACTATGAGCTCTTGGGGAGGAGTGATGCGCTGTCTGGCCGAAACCCTCGCCGCCACCGATGAAGCATCGCCATGCCCCCTCGCCATGGCAGAAGAAGAAAGGAAGCAGGAATGGGGAGAGGCGGATGGCGAAGGGTTGAGAGGCCCCATTCCTCCCGCTCCCCTCTTTATAAAGGGACGGGGGCGAGGCTCGGCCGCCCCCTCTCGGCCAATATGGCTTCTTGAAGTGACAGCAAGCGGGGCCATCGACCGCCCTCCCCGCTCCATTGAAGGCGCGTGGGAATCGACCGCGCGCGCGCGACTTCCCACATACCATGCGCCTGTCATTCGCTCTACATTATGCATGCAGCAAACGTGGTGCAAGAGGCGGGCGCAGTGGGACGCGTGGAGCGACGGTTCCTAAGCGAAGACAGTAAATGGGAGGCGGCCCTGCAGTCTCAAAGAGACACGCAAGCCGCCTCTTTACTGTCCAACACAAGGTGACGCCAGCATGCTTCTGTCATGCGCGCGCTCACGACCCCCACGTCGCGCGTTCAACGCGGGTCGTGGGGAAGCGCAGCGGATGGAGCAGTGGCCGCGGTAAAATCCGACCCAACTGCCCGCGCACCGTTCTGGGCCTGGCCCAACAACGTGCTGTGCTTATGTATGGCCCAGGCCTAGGGGCTCCTGTCGGTGTACAAAAGTACGGGCTCTGCTTTTGACCCCTTTACTTGTGCACGGGCAGTCAAAGCCTCCCGCCATGGCCATGCATAACAGGGCAGGAATGGGAAGCCGGAGAGAAGCCGCAGCCACAAGACAAACGAAGCAATGACAAGGTCCAAGGCCACAAAGATCAGATGGACAAAGCAGGTTTCCCCAACAAGGACCCTTGCCGGGGCGGCCTCAGCAGCCCCGGCAAGACCCTTGCCGGGGCAGCTCGTCCCCGCCAGCCGAGCGAGCCACCTTTGAGCCCACCAACGGTAAACAAACGCGTTGGGATAGGGCACGGGAGGTGTCGGTTCAATATCCGGCGTATCTCGTAGTAGGGGTCCTAAGCTAGGCGTCTTGGAGCAATGGTAACATGGACATGGGATTTTACCTAGGTTCGGGCCCTCTTGATGGAGGTAAAACCCTACGTCCTGCTTTTGATTGTATTCATATGGGGTATAGTATAGAGTACATGTATCTACCACGAGATGATAGTAATGAATATGAGATTGTCTATTGACTAGCCTGGCCTCGGTTTATATAAGACACCGGAGGCCTAGGGTTTAGGAGAGTCTTTGTCTTGGGCGCCAAGTTGAAAGCACAAGTGCTCCCTAGGTGGTTTTGGTAATTAATGTCAACATATCTCTTGTTGGACTAACACTTCTATCTAGTATGTTTCAGATAAGTTCAACAATGGAGTGGCATGCACTAAAGGATGTGGGAACTCCTTCTAGATGCTAAGAACAAAGGATTGGCTCAAGCTTCAAGCTCAAGACTCTTCATTTTACATTTTAGTGATCCAAGATCACATTGAGTCTATAGGAAAAGCCAATACTACCAAGAAGGGATGAGGTGTTGCTCAATGAGTTTCTTGCTCCACAATGCTTAGTGATATGCTCCAAAACCCTCAACTACTTTCCCACTTCCACATATGACCTAAACCTTAAGTTAAACTCGGCCATATCGATTCTTTCTATCCAGCGCCACCGAGTTTAGATGTCATAGCCACTGCCACAAACCCTAGGCAAATCGGTCTTACCGATAGGGATCTCGGTCTCACCGAGATGGGATTCTAATATCTCTGTGTATGTCCATTACCAAATTCGGTCTCACCGAGTTTGAGTAATCGGTACTACCGAGATTACAATGCAAACTTCCTGGTTGACTCATTACCAAAATCGTCCTACCGAGTTTGTGTAATCGGTCCAACCGAGTTTGCCTGACCAACTCTCTGGTTAGCTAATTACAAAAATCGGTCTCACCGAGTTTGTGTAATCGGTCTCACTGAGATTACGTTATGCCCTAACCCTAACCATATCGGTCCTACCGAGTTGCATGTCGGTCCCACCGAAAATCCTAACTGTCACTAGGTTTTCTAAATCGGCCCGACCGAGTTTGTTGATTCGGTCCCACTGAGTTTGGTAAATTGTGTGTAACGGTTAGATTTTGTGTGGAGGCTATATATACCCCTCCACCTCCACTTCATTCGTGGAGAGAGCCATCAGACTGAACCTACACTTCCAGCATACATTTTCTAAGAGAGAACTACCTACTCATGTGTTGAGGCCAAGATATTCCATTCCTACCATATGAATCTTGATCTCTAGCGTTCCCCAAGTTGCTTTCCACTCAAATCTTCTTCCCACCGGATCCAAATCCTATGAGAGAGAGTTGAGTGTTGGGGAGACTATCATTTGAAGCACAAGAGCAAGGAGTTCATCATCAACGCACCATTTGTTACTTCTTGGAGAGTGGTGTCTCCTAGATTGGCTAGGTGTCACTTGGGAGCCTCCGACAAGATTGTGGAGTTGAACCAAGGAGTTTGTAAGGGCAAGGAGATCGCCTACTTCGTGAAGATCTACCGCTAGTGAGGCAAGTCCTTCGTGGGCGACGGCCATGGTGGGATAGACAAGGTTGCTTCTTCGTGGACCCTTCGTGGGTGGAGCCCTCCGTGGACTCGCGCAACCGTTACCCTTCGTGGGTTGAAGTCTCCATCAACGTGGATGTACGATAGCACCACCTATCGGAACCATGCCAAAAACATCCGTGTCTCCAATTGAGTTTGAATCCTCCAAAACCCTTCCCTTTACATTCTTGCAAGTTGCATGCTTTACTTTCCGCTGCTCATCTACTCTTTGCATGCTTGCTTGTTATGTATTGTGAATGTTAAACTTGTGCCTAAACTCCACTTAAACTTAAAGAAGTTAAAAACTGCAACTTTGGTACTTAGTGTCTAATCACCCCCCTCTAGACACCTCTTCTCGAGGTCCTACAAGTGGTATCAGAGCTTTGGTCTCCATTGCCTTGGTTTAATCACCATTGGAGGAAGATGGATGAGTCTACTTTGGGGAGTCTTAGACATAGAGTGCCTATACTTGATGGAGAGTATTTTCATGAGTGAAAAAACGAGATGCTTGTAATTTTCAGTCAATATCATTTGAACAAGTACATTGCTAGCCCTTGTACACCTCATGTTGATCCTATGCATCCTACTCTAGATGAGTCAATTGACATGATCCGCAATCTTAGAACTGCCGAACTTATCATTAGAGGATTGCCTAGAAACTTGATTGGATGTTTGCCTACTCTTAAGTGTGCCTACACTATATGGAAATTTCTTGAGGAACGCTTTCCAAATTATTCCTTGAAAAATCTTGATGAAATTCTCCATAAGTCTATTGCCTTGAGTAAGATGAATTCTAGTGATCCTATGTTTGGTGATTGTTTGTTTGAGCTTACAAACCTTATGCGTGCCAAAGGAGATGTTGGAATTATTAGTGATGTTATTTCCGAAGCTATATAAATTCATAAGCAAGATCATTGTCAAACCCACTCTAACGAAACACCCTCTCTAGGATTTGATCCACCACATGACGATGTTGAACATGGATACTATGATGAGGATGATCATAGTGATTTCGATCTTGACAATGCAATGAGACATTTTGGTCTTATGGCAAATCTTCGGGGATATAGGTCAGGAGGAAAGGAATGGGTTCTTGATAGTGGATGTACCGATCACATGACCGAGATAAAGACATGTTTCGTAAGCTTGCTGAAAACGATGGTCCTCGAAAGTATGTCACTTTCGGTGACAACTCAAAGGGTAAGGTGGTTGGCCTTGGTAAGGTGGCCATATCACATGATAGCTCCATACAAAATGTCATGCTCGTTGAATCTCTTGGCTACAACTTACTTTCAGTATCTAGACTTGCTGATTTTGGTTTCAATGTCCTATTTACTGAAGTAGATTGCCAAGTGTTTCATCGAGATAATCATAAAATGGTTTTTACCGGTGTGCGTAGATGTGATCTATACATTGTTGATTTCACTAAAAAGGCTCAACCTAAAACTTGCTTCATTGCTAAATCCTCAAAAGGTTGGTTATGGCATAGACGAGTAGGTCACGTTGCCATGAGAAACCTTGACAAGCTTATTAAAGGGAATCATATCCTTGGTGTTAACGATGTCATATTTGATAAGGATAGACTTTGCAGTGCTTGTCAAGCAGGTAAATAGGTTGGAGGAAGGCATCCCGTGAAAAACATCATAACCACAAGGAGGCCACTCAAGCTACTTCATATGGATCTTTTTGGTCCCAACTCTTACAAGAGTCTCGGTGGAAATTATTTTGGTCTAGTTATAGTTGATGATTTTTCAAGATTTACGTGGGTGTTCTTTCTCGATGATAAATCGCAGGTCCAAAAGATCTTGAAAAACTTCGCTAGGAAGGCCCAAAATCAATTTGAAGTGAAGATCAAGAAGGTTCACAGCGACAACGGAACGGAGTTCAAGAACGCAAATGTGGACACCTTTCTTGACAAAGAAGGGATTTCACACGAGTTCTCGGCTACGTACACACCTCAACAAAATGGAGTTGTTGAGTGGAAGAACTGAACGCTCATCGAAATGGCGAGAACGATGCTTGATGAGTACAAGACACCGAAGCACTTTTGGGCAGAGGCGGTTGAGACAGCTTGTCATGCAACAAATCGCTTGTATCTTCACAAGCTACTCGGCAAGACGGCATACGAGCTCCTCACCGGTAACAAACCCCAAGTTGGATACTTTTGAGTATTCGGATCAAAGTGCTACATTCTTGATAAGCATCGTTGTTCTAAATTTGCTCCTAAGTCTCATGAGGGTTTCCTACTAGGTTATGCTCAAACTCTCACACTTACTGTGTCTACAACAATTTCACCCGAAAGGTTGAAGAGACGGTAGATGTGAAGTTTGATGAATCTAACGGCTCGCAAGTAGAGCAATTGCCAATTGATGTAGGAGACAAAGATCCTTCGGAAGCAATCTAAGACTTGTCTATTGGCAAGGTCTGTCCAACGGAGGTGAAGGAGAGTACCTCGTCCGTCCAAGTGGAAGCTTCTACCTCACAACAAGGTGAACCAAGAGTTGATACGGAAGCATCCACAAGTGGGACACACCAAGATGAAGAAAACGAGGAAGTGCATCAAGATGAACGTCAACAACCTCCTTCTCCACCACGACAAGAGAACGACAACGCCAACAATGAAGAAGGCCAAGAAGAAGAACAAGATGAAGAAGAAGTTCAACCAAGAACCAAGCAAAAGCTCTCACGAGTTCGAGCAAGAATTGCTAAAGACCATTCCGTCGAGCAAATCTACAATGATATTCAAACCGGGAGAATCACTCGCTCTAAAACTCGTTTAGCTAACTTTTGTGAAAACTATTCTTTCATCTCTAGCATTGAACCTATGAAGGTCGAAGAAGCATTGGAAGATCCGGATTGGATAAATGCTATGCATGAAGAGCTACACAACTTTGAGAGGAACCAAGTTTGGACATTGGTTGAGAAGCCCGATAACAACCACAACATCATCGGTACCAAATGGGTGTTTCGCAACAAGCAAGATGAAGATGGACAAGTAGTTCGCGACAAAGCACGTCTCGTCGCCCAAGGCTACTCACAAGTCGAAGGCATGGACTATGGTGAGACTTACGCTCCCGTTGCTAGACTTGAGTCCATTCGCATCTTACTTGCCTATGCTAATCACCATGATATCACCTTGTACCAAATGGACATTAAAAATGCTTTTCTAAATGGTGAAATAGAGGAGGAAGTTTATGTTAAGAAACCTCCCGGCTTTGTCAATCCTAAGAAACCAAATCATGTTTACAAACTTCACAAAGCTCTTTATGGTCTTAAACAAGCTCCTAGAGCATGGTATAAATGCTTGACCAAGTTCCTTATTGAAAAAGGCTTTGAAATTGGGAAAATTGATTCTACTCTTTTTACTAAAAGGGTTAATGGAGAACTATTTGTGTGCCAAATCTATGTTGATGATATTATATTTGGTTCAACTAACCCTCATTTTAGTGAAAAGTTTGGGAAGCTAATGTCGGAGAAGTTTGAGATGTCTATGATGAGTGAACTCAAATTCTTTCTTGGGTTGCAAATCAAGCAAACTAAGGAAGGTACCTTTGTTTCTCAAACGAAGTACACCAAGGACTTACTCAAGAAGTTCAATATGCAAGAATGCAAAGGTATGATTACACCCATGCCTACTAGTGGACATCTTGACTTGACCAAAGACGGTGAACCGGTTGATCAAAAGGTTTATCGCTCTATGATTGGTTCATTGTTATATCTATGTGCTTCACGTCCCGATATCATGCTAAGTGTGTTCATGTGTGCATGATATCAAACTGCTCCTAAAGAATGTCATCTTAAGGCCGTGAAAAGGATAGTGAGATACTTAATCCATACACCAAATTTTGGCATTTGGTATCCTAAGAGGGCCTCTTTCGATCTTGTTGGCTACTCCGACTCAGACTATGCCGGAGACAAGGTTGATAGAAAGTCCACTTCGGGTACTTGCCAATTTCTTGGTAGATCTCTTGTGTCTTGGTCCTCCAAGAAACAAAACTCGGTATCCTTATCCACCGCCGAAGCGGATTACATTGCCCCTGGTTCATGTTGTGCTCAATTACTTTGGATGACCCAAACTCTTAAAGATTATGGGATATATGTGAAACATGTTCCATTGCTTTGTGACAATGAAAGTGCTCTCAAAATTGGTCATAATCCCGTACAACATTCTCGAACTAAGCATATTGAAGTTCGTCATCATTTCATTCGAGATCATGTTGCTAAGGGTGACATTAATCTTAAGCATGTTTGCACCGAAAAGCAATTAGCGGATATATTCACTAAACCTCTTGATGAGAAAGTGTTTTGCAGGTTGAGAGGAGAATTGAACATCATAGATGCTTCAAACTTGGAGTAGAAACTCCATTGGATACATGCAAGACATGAGCTTATGACTAATCCTTGATATTTCTCTTATGCAGAAGAACTTATGTCTTGGATATATTTGCATCTTGCATGTTATATAACCCATGTAGGTACTTGGATGAATCTAATTCCATGAGATTGTAATCTACTCACATCTTGAGCAATCTCTACATCACCAAGTTACTACACTATGGTGGTTGAAGACAAGGAAGCACGGAACCATTCAAACATATCCTTTGACAAATTCTATGTTGAACTTCATGATTGTAATTTTTGGATACACAAGTGCTCTTCCTTGCAAGAAGTAACCCATGTAGGTAGATGGACTCAAATTCCAAGTGGTGCTCCCAATTCTTGATGAGCTACATCAACTTTGAGCAACCCACACAAGTTCAACTACCTGTTCAACACCACCAACCAAGGCATGTCATTCCATCTTAGAGAAGCTTTACTCCAAGTCATGAGCTAAAGCAACTCGACAAGATGTGAATACATCAAGATGCTTAAACGAAAAATGGCAACCCCATTTTGAGCTTAAACGATGAGTATGACCTATGATCAAGTGATCTCACTTAACTCCTAAGTCAATATACTCTAACATAGGTGACTTTGTCGCCGACCATCTCTAGATGAAGTTCTCTTGTGTTCTTTTCTGTGTTTTTGCATTTGTCTCATGCATATTTGTTTCCCCTTTCAAAAAAAACTTCATCTAGATTTCTTTCTGTTTGCTCTGCATTTTCTGCATCCAAGTCATTGCATATCATTCAGTAAATTCCTTGCAAATCTTTGTGAGATCTTACTAGTCTAGTGAGCTGAGGTGACAAGTGTTTTCTCTGCGATGAACTCGGTTTCACCGATTTGTTATTTTCGGTCCAACCGAATCCTTTCAGTACAACCGAAGCATACCACTCGGTGCCACCGATTTCACAACAGGAAAAACAGTTTGCCACTTATTTTGTGTTTCTTCTGATCCAACTCCACTCAATGAATCTTATCCTCTACAAGCATCACAATTTTATAAATGCTTTGAACAGTGTCTCAAGGATCAAACCCTTCTTGGAAATTGATGTCAAAGGGGGAGAGAGAGATCACATCAAAGCTTATCACTTAGAGAGATCAAATTAGAGAGAAAGAGTATCACCTCCTCAGGGGGAGAAAGAGATCTCCAGGGGGAGAGAATACTCAAGTAGAAAGTATTTCTCAAGGATCCCAAATGCTTGGTGTTCAAGAGGGGAGATGCCACATGTCTTCTTGAGGGGAAAGACATGTTCATATGTGCTTATTTGCATTAGCTCTGTTCATTTATATCTTTCAGCTCTGATTTTCTGTTCGCTATCTTCTCCCAGTATCCCATGCTAGATTCAGGGGGAGCAAGACATGTAAGAGAAAGAAATCATTCAAATTCATTGCATATCTTTACTCTTGGGGACATGTCTAATCCAATGTGGTACTTAGTACTCACTCTCTACATGTCATCCCAGTCTTGGTATTCTTGTGGTTTCTTCTGTTTGCTCTGGCTAGTAGATGTACCTGTGTTATCTAACCTTGTTTACGCAGGTTCATTCCATCCTAAGCCAACTCAAGACTACAAGGTAAGTATATGCATCACAAACATGTGTATGCGGAATTCTTGCTGATGTACATACTGTTTGCAAGAAGGACCCATGGGCATAAAGGTATTCTCTTTAATATTCTTTGCTCTGATGCATATGGCCAAGATACATGTAACACATTGCCTACTCTATCATGGTTATGCTCTCACATGCTTCTATATTCTATATTCACATGATTGCATACATGTAGGGGGAGCCTATGCTTGTTACATGTCTTTCCAAAGCTTTACTTGCTATTCTTTATATCTTTATCTAAAGCTTTGATGTATGTTGTCATCAATTACCAAAAAGGGGGAGATTGAAAGCACAACTGCTCCCTAGGTGGTTTTGGTAATTAATGTCAACATATCTCTTGTTGGACTAACACTTCTATCTAGTATGTTTCTGATAAGTTCAACAATGGAGTGGCATGGACTAAAGGATGTGGGAACTCCTTCTAGATGCTAAGGACAAAGGATTGACTCAAGCTTCAAGCTCAAGCCTCTTCATTTTACATTTTAGTGATCCAAGATCACATTGAGTCTATAGGAAAAGTCAATACTATCAAGAAGGGATGAGGTGTTACTCAATGAGTTTCTTGCTCCACAGTGCTTAGTGATATGCTCCAAAACCCTCAACTACTTTCCCACTTCCACATATGACCTAAACCTTAAGTCAAACTCGGCCATACCGATTCTTTCTATCCGGCGCCACCGAGTTCAGATGTCATAGCCACTGCCACAAACCCTAGGCAAATCGGTCTTACCGATAGGGATCTCGGTCTCACCGAGATGGGATTGTAATCTCTCTGTGTATGTTCATTACCAAATTCGGTCTCACTGAGTTTGAGTAATCGGTACTACCGAGATTACAATGCAAACTTCCTGGTTGACTCATTACCAAAATCGGTCCTACCGAGTTTGTGTAATCGGTCCAACCGAGTTTGCCTGACCAACTCTCTGGTTAGCTAATTACCAAAATCGGTCTCACCGAGTTTGTGAATCGGTCTCACCGAGATTACGTTATGCCCTAACCCTAACCATATCGGTCCTACCGAGTTGCATGTCGGTCCCACCGAAAATCCTAACGGTCACTAGGTTTACTAAATCGGTCCGACCGAGTTTGTTGATTCGGTCCCACCGAGTTTGGTAAATTGTGTGTAACGGTTAGATTTTGTGTGGAGGCTATATATACCCCTCCACCTCCTCTTCATTCATGGAGAGAGCCATCAGACTGAACCTACACTTCCAGCATACATTTTCTAAGAGAGAACTACCTACTCATGTGTTGAGGCCAAGATATTCCATTCCTACCATATGAATCTTGATCTCTAGCCTTCCCCAAGTTGTTTTCCACTCAAATCTTCTTCCCACCAGATCCAAATCCTATGAGAGAGAGTTGAGTGTTGGGGAGACTATCATTTGAAGCACAAGAGCAAGGAGTTCATCATCAACGCACCATTTGTCACTTCTTGGAGAGTGGTGTCTCCTAGATTGGCTAGGTGTCACTTGGGAGCCTCCGACAAGATTGTGGAGTTGAACCAAGGAGTTTGTAAGGGCAAGGAGATCGCCTAATTCATGAAGATCTACCGCTAGTGAGGCAAGTCCTTCGTGGGCGACGGCCATGGTGGGATAGACAAGGTTGCTTCTTCGTGGACCCTTCGTGGGTGGAGCCCTCCGTGGACTCGCGCAACTGTTACCCTTCGTGGGTTGAAGTCTCCATCAACGTGAATGTACGATAGCACCACCTATCGGAACCACGCCAAAAACATCCGTGTCTCCAATTGCGTTTGAATCCTCCAAAACCCTTCCCTTTACATTCTTGCAAGTTGCATGCTTTACTTTCCGCTGCTCATCTACTCTTTGCATGCTTGCTTGTTATGTATTGTGAATGTTAAACTTGTGCCTAAACTCCACTTGAACTTAAAGAAGTTAAAAACTGCAACTTTGGTACTTAGTGTCTAATCACCCCCCCTCTAGACACCTCTTCTCAAGGTCCTACACAAGTCTTGTGGAGTCTTCCTTGTATGCGGCAGCCCCTTTCGCCTATAAAAGGAGGCCCATGGCACACGGGAGAAGGATTCGGCTCTTTCAAACCTCACAACACCTAGAGCTAGTTCAAGAGCTCAAGAACACTAAATACATCCACCAAAGCAGGATCGTAGGGTTTTACGCATTTTTATGGCCTGAACCTGGGTAAATCCCTTTGTGTTGTCTACTAGTCCCGCTCTTCTCACGATCCCCGTGCCCCGCAACTGTAGAAGTGATTCCAGTGATCCCATAGGTGTCGTTTCCCACTGACATATAACTCACTAGAACAGGTTCAAACATGCATGGCAAAAGTGCAAAAGATATCGGCTTCACAGACTTGGTGAAAACACTAACATGGCATAAACAACATCAGGTAGCAATGTTTAGAGCTAGCAAACAACATGCTACAGGAACATAACATAGCAAAAAAAGGCATGGCATGCTTCTACTAAATGCACTTAACAAAACTCCCTTACTGAACATGAGCCAAAAGGACACAAAAAATATTGTTACACCCATGCAAGCATAGCAAGATTTATAAACAGGTTCAGACTTGGTGAAATTTAATGGCATGGCAGAAACAGATTCGTGTTGGCATGTTAACAAGCTTGATTAACTCCCTACATAGCATATCATGGCATGAAATAACTCTAGCATGGAGTAGGCATGAAAATGAGGCTAACCATGTGCAAAACCACCACATAGCATATTTGTAGGAATATACACATAAAAGACAAAACAACAACATGATGTAAAATGACATGTTCATGAACTTGCTCAAATGCAGAAACTAATGCCACCACTAGATTGGTGGGATTTTTCTACCACAAAAACATATATAATATGTTGGGGTTGCTGTAGAAAAATCATCACAAGTGCAATAAGTTAAAAGCTGCCCTAAATGGAATATGACAGAAATGGCGTTTTCCTTATTTGGAAACGTCCAGAAATGGACTTGCCCGAAATGGATAGATGTCATAAGCTAGAAATGGAATATTCGCTGGGAAAAATAAACATAAAAGAAAAAGGACAAAGAGGAGGGGGATGATAGGTGGACCTAGGTGCGTGTGTGACTGATCAAAGGGGGCTACCTGTCAGCACCATGACAGAAACATAAAAGAGAACGCGCGCCCCTGGGACTCGAACCTGAGACCTCCTGCTTCAGAGCGCGCTAGAGCAACCAGTCGGGCTATGCATGCGTACGTGACCAGGAAGGGGCTCAGCCAATTTTGAACCACTGGAAGGTCGAGCCTTCTTCTCCACCGCACGGGGAAGATGGTGACGGCGCCGGAGGGAAACGACGACGACCACCAGAGCAGTGGAGCACTAGCGGGGGTGCGGGATTGGGAGGCAACGCTGCTACGGGTCGTGCGTGTGCATGCGCGCATGTGTGGGTGTGTGCACCCATGAACTTGGGTCCATGGCGGCTAGGTGCAGCGAGGCGAAGCGAAGGCGAGCTGCGGCATGAGCACGGGCTGCGGGACGCTGCTCTGCTATGAGCGTGCGAGCAGGTCGTGGTGCGCGAGGGTATCCAGAGCGGGGAACACTCAGGCACGCTACGGTAGAACAACAACTACATCAAAACTCGGGCTTCTCCGGAACATCGAGATCATGGCGAAGGCGCGATCTTAGCATCTCCTACGGGGATCATCCAACGTTGAGAAGGAGGATTGAGCAAGCTGGGTATACCTCCTTACCCTAGGGCAAGAAGACGGTGATGGAGACGAGCCTGCGGCGACGCGGTCGACCTCTGAACTTGGTGGGGCTGCTGTCTGATACGTCTCCGTCGTATCTACTTTTCCAAACACTTTTGCCCTTGTTTTGGACTCTAACTTGTATGATTTGAAAGGAACTAACCCGGACTGACGCTGTTTTCAGCAGAATTGCCATGGTGTTGTTTTATGTGCAAAAAATAAAAGTTCTCGGAATGACCTGAAACTCCACGGAACACCTTAGAAAAAACAACAAAAAATCCTCGCCAAAGATGAAGACCAGGGGGCCCACACCTTGTCCACGAGGGTGGGGGGCGTCCCCCTGGGCGCACCCCCTACCTCGTGGGCCCCCTGGTGGCCCTCTGACGCCAACTCCAACTCCATATATTGGCTTTCGGGGAGAGAAAAATCAAAGAGAAGAAATCATCGCGTTTTACGATACGGAGCCGCCGCCAAGCCCTAATCTCTCTCGGGAGGGCTGATCTGGAGTCTGTTCGGGGCTCCGGAGAGGTGGATTCGTCGCCGTCGTCATCATCAACCATCCTCCATCACCAATTTCATGATGCTCACCGCCGTGCGTGAGTAATTGCATCGTAGGCTTTCTGGACGGTGATGGGTTGGATGAGATTTATCATGTAATCGAGTTAGTTTTGTTAGGGTTTGATCCCTAGTATCCATTATGTTCTAAGATTGATGTTGCTATGACTTTGCTATGCTTAATGCTTGTCACTAGGGCCCGAGTGCCATGATTTTAGATCTGAACCTGTTATGTTTTCGTGAATATATGTGTGTTCTTGATCCTATCTTGCAAGTCTATAGTCACCTACTATGTGTTATGATCCGGCAACCCCGAAGTGACAATAATCGGGACCACTCCTGGTGATGACCATAGTTTGAGGAGTTCCTGTATTCACTATGTGTTAATCCTTTGTTCCGGTTCTCTATTAAAAGGAGGCCTTAATATCCCTTAGTTTCCAATAGGACCCCGCTGCCACGGGAGGGTAGGACAAAAGATGTCATGCAAGTTCTTTTTCATAAGCACATATGACTATATACGGAATACATGCCTACATTACATTGATGAACTGGAGCTAGTTCTGTGTCACCCTATGTTATGACTGTTACATGACGAACCGCATCCGGCATAATTATCCATCGCTAGTCCGGTGTCTACGAGTTTTCCATATAATGGTTCTCGCTTATTTACTTTTCCATTGCTACTGTTACAATCACTACAAAATACCAAAAACATTACTTTTGCTGTCTTTACTTTTCTTACTATTACCACTACTATCATATTACTTTGCTACTAAACACTTTTCTGTAGATACTAAGTTTCCAGGTGTGGTTGAATTGACAACTCAGCTGCTAATACTTGAGAATATTCTTTGGCTCCCCTTGTGTCGAATCAATAAATTTGGGTTGAATACTCTACCCTCGAAAACTGTTGCAATCCCCTATACTTGTGGGTTATCACTGTCCGCGAAGTAGAGGAAGAAGACGACCGAGGGAGTCGATCTGGAGGCCTTGTGGTCTCGTGCGTCGTGGAAGGAGACGGAGAGGTACTTGACGGTCCTCTCCACGACAACAGGAGGGTCGGAGGCGCGACGTGGACGGCTACCCCGAGCTCGAGCTCTTGCTCGCTCGGGTCATGGTGGGCAGGGCGACGGCGAGGCGCGTGGAAACCTACCTGGCAGGGACGAGGGCAAGAGAGGGACGGAAGTGGACGAGGGGAACTAGGGCTAGGTCTAGGACACCATATATATGGGCTAGGGGCGCTGTACGGCCGTCAAATCAATGAGCTCGTCGACGTGGCGCGTCTGGATGAGCGGCCTTACAGGGGAGACGACGCTCATGCTGCTAGGGGGCTGGATGGGCTGCTGTTCCTGCTCGAGTTGGGCTGCAGGCGCTGGTGTGCTGGGAGGCCAGCCCAGGGTGGTGCTGCTGCTATTCTCTTTTCTTTTCCTATTTTCCTCAAACAGAAGAAAAACAAGAAAAGGCCAGAGTGATTTGGGAAAGCTATGGAAGATATAAAAATATCTTCGGAGCCCTAGTATTATGCACATAATAGTAAAAATGGTTTGGGCATTTTTAGAGGAAGAAAAATATTCCAGGTTTGAATTAGGTTCAAACTTGAAGCATTTTTGACCCCAACCAAACCAACTCCAATTTAGATGAAACTTGGCAGAGAGGTGAGTGGCATGATGCTTGAAATGTGAGGAAGAGATGAACATTAAAGGAGGAGTGAAAAATGGCACTTACCAAATAAAAGAAAGAGGAGGAGGGGAGGTGGTGATGAGTGAAGGGGGATGATGATGCTTGGATCCACATAGAACATGCCACAATACAATGAGCTACACCATGAAGATGCACATGATGAGATGAGAATGAAATGCATGACATGAACAAAATGCAAAACGAAGACAAAACCCAACCACGAAGAGAATCTCATAACTTAAAGCCGAAAATGGCAAGAGTTGGAGTTACAAATATGGAAAGTTACATCCGGGGTGTTACAATGCTCCACCACTACAAGAGGATCTCGTCCCGAGTTCTAGGACTGAAAGAACTCCGGATATTCGGAACGGAGGTGATCCTCGCGCTCCCAGGTGGCTTCTCGGTCGGAATGGTGTGACCACTTCACTTTCAGGAATTTGATTGACTTGTTGCGAGTCTCGCGCTTGGTTTCTTCAAGAATAGCAACGGGGTGCTCATGATAAGACAGATCTTCTTGGAGGTCAATCTCTTCGAAGTTGATAGTAAGCTCAGGCGTCTTGAAGCACTTGCAAAGCTGTGACATGTGAAACACATCATGCACGTTTGCAAAGCTGGACGGAAGCTCAAGTTGATAGGCGAGATCGCCTATTTTGCCAATGATCTTGAAAGGACCCACGTATCTAGGGGCAAGCTTCCCTTTGATACCGAAGTGACGAGTGCCTTTCATTGGAGAGACGCGGAGGTAGATATGGTCTCCGATCTCGAAAGCCAAGTCACGGTGCTTGCTATCATAGTAACTCTTCTAGCGCGATTGCGCGGCTTTGAGATTTTCATGGATGACTTTACACATTTCTTCATCTTCTGTGATCAAGTCGTTGCCAAGAAGTTGGCGTTCACCAGTCTCGGACCAATTGAGAGGAGTACAACACTTTCTGCCATATAGAATTTCGAATGGGGCCTTGCCCGAACTCGCTTGGAAGCTGTTGTTGTAGGAGAACTCTTCATATGGAAGACAATCTTCCCACTTCATAGCGAAGGAAATGACACAAGCCCTGAGCATATCTTCAAGGATTTGATTGACTCGCTCGACTTTGCCACTAGTTTGAGGATGGAAAGTTGTGCTGAAGCGAATGTTGGTGCCCATGGCCTTCTGAAAGGAGTCCCAGAACTTAGAAGTGAAAATGCTTCCGCGGTCCAAAGAGATCAATTGCGGAATACCATGCAAGGAGACAATTCTGGAGGTGTATAGCTCTGCCAACTGAGCTGCTGTGATAGATTCTTTGATTGGAAGGAAATGAGCCACTTTTGTAAGCTTGTCGATGACAACGAAAATAACATCATTCCCATGCTTGGACTTAGGAAATCCAATCACGAAGTCCATTTCAATTTGATCGAACTTCCATTCTGGAATAGCAAGAGGTTGGAGGAGACCAGCTGGTCGTTGATGTTCTGCTTTCACCCTTCTGCAGACGTCACATTCATTCACGAATCGAGCAATTTCTCACTTCATTCGAGTCCACCAATATGACTGCTTGAGGTCATGGTACATCTTCGTACTTCCCGGATGAATGGATAGAAGGTAATTGTGCGCTTCGTTCATAATGACTTTCCTTAGATTGCCTTTAGGAACCACAATTCGATCCTCGGAGAATAGAGTATCTTTGTCATCCAAGCTACAGCACTTGTATTTGGAGAGGCCCTTGGCAATATCACATTTCACCTTCTTCACCATGGTATCTAGGAGTTGTGCCTCACGAATCTGATCTTCCAAAGTAGGAGCGACTAGGAGGTGGGCAAGAAAGCCTTGAGGAACAACTTGGAGATTGAGTTTGCGGAAAGCTTCACAAAGATCCGGTTGAAATGGCTTGAGAATTAAGCTGTTGTAATAAGCCTTTCTTTCTCAGAGCATCTGCAATCACATTCGCCTTGCCAGGAGTATATTCAATACTTGGATTGTACTCTTGAATCATTTCGGCCCAACGAGTTTGCCTGAGGTTGAGGTTGGGTTGAGTGAAGATATACTTGAGACTCTTGCGGTCGGTGAATATGTCCACTTGCCTTCCCAACAAGAGATGTCTCCACGCTATTAATGCATGGACAACTGCCGCCAACTCAAGATCTTGAGTGGGGTAGTTCCTTTCGTTGGGATTCAACTGACAAGAGGTATAGGCCACAACTTTCTTCTCTCGCATTAACACAGCACCGAGACCTTGGAGAGAAGCATCACAGAAAACTTTGAATGGCTTGGATTCATCAGGAGGAGTTAAGACCGGAGCTGAGACAAGCTTCTCTTTGAGGGTGTTGAAAGCAACATCACAATCAGGAGTCCAAACATACTTGACATGCTTCTGGAGGAGGTTGGAAAGAGGCTTTGCAATCTTTGAGAAATTCTCAACGAATCTTCGGCAATAGCTTGCAAGACCAAGAAAACCACGGAGCTGCTTGACATTCTGAGGAGGTTCCCAGTTCACAATTGCAGACACCTTCTCGGGATTAATAGCAATGCCTTTGGCGGAGATGATATGACCAAGGTAAAGAACTTCATCAAGCCAGAACTCACATTTGAAAATTTTCGCATAGAATTGATACTCTCTGAGCTTGTCGAGCACCAATCGCAAATGTTTGGCATGATCCTTCTTATTCTTGGAGAAGACCAAGATATCATCGAGATACACCAAGACGAATTCATTGGTGTAGGGGTTGAAGATGAAGTTCATCATTCGAGAGAACGTTGGAGGAGCATTGACAAGGCCAAAAGACATGACAGTATACTCATAAGAACCAAAGCTTGTTCTGAATGCTGTCTTGGGAATATCTTGTTCACGAATGCGAATCTGATGATAACCCATACGAAGGTCAAGCTTGGAGGATACTTTAGCACCTTTGAGTTGCTCGAAAAGCTCATTGATGTTGGGAAGTGGATACTTGTTCTTGATTGTCTTCTTGTTCAATGGACGGTAATCGACGCACAGTCGGTCCGTGCCATCCTTCTTCTGGACAAAAAGAACTCCACAACCCCATGGAGATGAACTCGGTCTGATCAAACCCAGATGCTCTTGTTCATCGAGTTGTTTCTTCAATTCCTTCAGCTCTTTAGGTCCAAGCTTGTATGGCCGCTTGCAAACGGGTTCAGTGCCAGGCTCAAGCTCGATAACGAACTCGAATGGCCGGTGTGGAGGCATACCCGGAAGCTCTTCTGGAAAGACACTTGGTACTCACAAACGACTGGAATCTGAGAGATTGCATCTAACTCGCCCTTCTCATTGAGAGAGAATAACCGAATGGTCTCGTCACGAGCGGCATAGATGATCACATCCTCAGAAGAGTGTGTCAATTGAATCTCCCAGGCATCACAATCAAGTTGAGCCTTGTGCTTAGAAAGCCAGTCCATCCCTGTCGTGGGAAACAAACACCTATGGGGCAGGGCCCCTTCTCGGTCCAGCAGGGAGCGGAGGGCGCACGAAGAGCAGATCGAGGAGAAGCACGTGAGGGACTTTACCCAGCTTCGGAGCTCTCCGGAGAGATAAAACTCCTACTGCTGCTTTGTGTTTGTATTGTGTTCTTGCTCGAGAGCGTGAGCGTTCTGTAGTTTCGAATGAGTCCCCCCCCTCTACGTTGCGCATGGGCCTCCTTTTATAGGCTAAAGGGGTCACCGATAGGTGGCAACGCAGACAGGGGTACCAATGTAAAAAGAGGGGTTGGTACAACTGCTATCTATAGTGCAGCCTACCTAACTCTGACGGTAGGGGACAAGGGCATTTAATGCCCGTCCGGTCGCCCAAACAGTACAGAAAACGACCGTTAGGGGCGCCACCGCTTGCCACGATGGCCTTCTCGTCATCTCCACTTGCCACCTCGCACCGCTTGGCTGCACAGCTTCCCGCCACGTGCGCCTGGAACGGTCCTGTGGCGACACGTCGACGGATGCGCTGGAGCTTGGGCGCAGAGTGGTGGCATCGCCGCGGCAAGCGC
The DNA here is from genome assembly GCF_002162155.2 of Triticum dicoccoides. Taxonomy (NCBI): domain Eukaryota; kingdom Viridiplantae; phylum Streptophyta; class Magnoliopsida; order Poales; family Poaceae; genus Triticum; species Triticum dicoccoides. The sequence continues at coordinate 245,480,647 of NC_041385.1, forward strand.
CTTGCCGCGGTCGTTGTCTTGTCGCGCCCGAAAGCTTGTCGCTCGTCGGGTCTTGCCGCGACGCGCGGCGCGTCGCGGCAAGTTTCCTGGAATGCCTTGGTTGGCCTTCCCGGCAAGCTCCTCTTGCTGGGGCCTTGTCCTTCCCGGCAAGCTCCTCTTGCCGGGGCTTTGTCTTCTTAGTTAAAACACTTTGTTCTTGAATGGCATCAATAGGAGCTACGGAGGATCTTGGCGGACATCCGGCAAGCCTTGCCGCGGGGCGCTGCGACTGCCCGTGCACAAGTTCGGGATACTAAGGTACCCCTACTTTAGTACACCGACAGGAGCCCCCGGGCCTGGGCCATACACGGTGCCGAGCGCTGTTGGGCCAGGCCCAAAACAGGGCACGGGCACGTGCGGCCTGGGTCCATACCAAATCTAACTCCGTATCCACCGCGCCCTCCCGTAACGGCACGCGTCAAATGCGGCATCATGGGAGAGATCGTGGGTGATTCTTTAATCGAAAAAGGCGTAACGTTCGCCTCTCCTCTTTATAAGTAGAGGAAACAGGGGCCGTTCCCCCACCTTCGCCACTTGCAGTTGCTTCCTCAGAAAGCTCCGCCGCTCCCTTCCGCTTCCCAAGCCGAAAGAGAGCAGTGCTCCGCCGCCCATCGCCGCCGTCGCTGCCAACACCCCCGCCCTCCTCCATCTCCTGCGCCATGGCTCCGAAGACCGGGAAGAGTATGAAGTCGGCCGAGGCGCTGCGGCTTGAGGCACTGCGCAAGGAGCGAGCACTTTTCCCCTCCGAGCTCTCTGCGAAGGAGGTGCGGGAGTGGTTCTACCTTTTCTGGTCGACGGAGACACGGGCGCATCCGCGCACGCAGGTACTCTCCGCCGAAGCTTCTACTTCAAAGCGGTGTCCAAAAGGATACTACTTCTTTCCCTTGTTCTTCTATTGCGGGCTCTGCCCGCCCTTTTCCGATTTCTTTTGCGACATCATGAACACATATGGGCTCCATCTCCTTGATTTCACCCCCAACGCCGTTCTGACCATGGTGGTTTTCGCGCATCTTTGCGAGAACTTCGTCGGAATCCACCCCAACGTAGCCCTTTTCCGCCACTATTTCATGCCCCGAGTCGAGAAAGGAGAGCCATTGTCTGGTGGGATCGCCTGGATCTCGAGAGCCGGCAAGAAGGAGGTATATCTGGAGGGGGAGCTTCGCAGCAAATGGGATGAGTGGAGAGCGGAGTGGTGTTGGATTGTTGATGCAGATCCGCAGCCATTCACCAATTTGCGCCAAGCCCGAGTAGTGCGCGGCGACAACTGGAGCGCCCTGGCAGCGGACGACGCTGAGCTGAAGATCGCCACCACCCGGATCCTGCGGCTCAGGCTTGTCGGGCTCACTGTTGGGGCTGTTGGCGCGGACTTTCTTCGCCGTCGCATCGCCCCTCTGCAGGAGAGGGGGAGGCCCGCCTGGCTGTTCGGGGGCCCGGCGGATATCATGAGGCTGCGCCCAGGCCTCAATTTTAACTTCACTGTTTTGGAGCTGGACGGGACGCTCGAGGAGCTATTCAAGCACGACCCCAACCATCCGGAGTGGTTCAGGCTGCCGCAGGGCGTCGTCCCGCTGTGCAACAACTCCCAGCTTGATCGCATCCGCACAATGATGCCGGAGTGCGACTCGCACGGGATTATCCCAACTTGGCAGGAGCCCTCCGACGACATCGTGCGACAATTCTTCGATGGCTTGGTGGAGTGGCGGTCCGTGCCGACGAGAAGAGGCTCCTCACCCGCGACACCACTGACGACGAGATGCGGCGCATCGCCACCAGGGCGGAGGAGGCGGCGATAGCCGCCCTCGCGGGCGAGTTTGGTTTCACGTTGGAGGAGGCAAAGGCGGCCGAGGCGGCAAGCCTTGCCGACCGAGAGGACCTTGTCGGGGAGGTCGCTGGCGAAGGAGAGCCCGAAGCCGAAGCGAGCGAGCCCGCCGAGGGCGCAAGCGGCCAGCCATCTTCGAGCAGCTTGCCGCAGGCGGAGCCCCCAGCGCAACCCCCAGCGCAACCAAGAAGGCGCCTCCGTAGGACTGGAGACACAGCAGGGCGGCAGGCAGGTCAACAGCCGCAGCACCGCGGGACACACTCCACCGCGGCAAGCACCGTTGCTGCGGGAGCATCTCATGCCGTGCCGGCAACTGGAGCGGGGTCTTCTCGAGCCGCCGCACCTGATCCTGCCGCAGCTCCCACCAAGCGTCCAAGGGAGCCTACTCCTCCGCCTCGTCGTGCTGAAAGAGTACCGGACTTCAACCTCTCCGCGCTGAGCTCCGATGAGGAGGACGAAGAGGAGGAGGAGTAAGACTTTCTTCTTGTTGTACTTATATTTCTTCGATTCTTGCTGTTTCTTGTCTTGTATCTGATCTGCTTCCCTCTGAACCTCGTTCCTTTTCAGGACTCTGGCCGAGAGGGCGGCGAAGAGGGCCAAGGTCCCCGTGGTTGTCATCGAGGACGATCCTGCTGTGATAGTAGAGGACGCGTCCGAGACCACCTTGTCGGACCCGGCAACCTCTCCCCGAAGCAGCCCCCAGCGCAAGTATTTGTTCACTTCTTGTTGTGGGGTGCGCATGAGTGTTCTTTCCTTGCTGATATCTCGATTGTTGATTTGCTTGTGTAGGAGCAGAGCAGGCCCATCAGGAACAACCAGAAGCCGCTCCTGAGGTGCTGTCTGCTTCAACTACGCCACCAAGGGGCGATTTCCCGACAAGGGAGCACTCTCCGGCAAGGGAAAGGTCCCCGGCAAGGGGTAGATCCCCGGCAAGGGACGGGACCAGCGAACCTTCGATGGTGGAGCCCATGATCACAGAGCCCAGCACAGGTAACCCTCCTTGTCGGAAATTTTCCCTTGGGTTCTTCTTCTTCTGATTGTCTTTTTGGATATTTGCTTGACTTTTTCTTCCTCTTCCTGTCTTTAGATCCCCCTTCCACAGATCCGATGGAGACTGAGGCCACCGGCGAGTAGGATGCACGCGGCAACACTGATGATGCCACTGCCACCGAGGAAGAGGCCGGCGCTGACGATCCCGCCGGTGAAGAGGCCGCCAAGGCTGCTGGCGAAGGAGCTGGCGAGGGGTCCGGCGATCGCACTGACGACCCCGAGGGCGCAGGAGTGCAAGGTGCTACACCGACCGCCGACCCCTCCGCCGCTGATGCAGCACCGGGCTCCGAAGAGCCCCAGCCCGACGCCTACTTGAAGGCCGGCGAGGGTGTCTTCATCAAGCTTCCCTGGGCGTCGAGCTCCAGGGCGCCGGTTGAAGGAGAGGCATTTGACGGAGAAGTGCTCGCCTCTGCTGGGCTGACAGTGGTTGACGCGCCGAGCAGCAGCAGCGGCGAGTCTGAGGAGGAGCAGCTGCTCCGGAAGTTGGTGTCGCTCTACCGCGCCCGACAAGCGAAGCTGGAGTCCCGGGAAGCGCTTGTCGCGCGAGCGGGAGTGGACATAGAGAAGCATGCGGAGGAGCTCCAGAGCCGCAACCAAGAGGCCCTCCGGTCCATTGCGGAGGAGAGGGCGCAGCTTGTCGAAGCGCGGAAGGCCTTCATCCTTGAGAAGGCAGAAGCCGAAGAGCAACAGCGGCTTGCCGCCGAGGGGCTGTCCACGCGGGAAGGCGAGCTGACACAGCGGAAGGTCAACTTGGACAGCTATGAGGAGGAGCTCGCCGCGCGTGAGCAATCGCTTGGCGGGGCACTCAAGGAAGCGAAGGACGCTGCCGCAGCTGCCGAGGCCGCCAAAAAGGAACTGGAGGTGAAGATGATGCAACTGGAGGCTGATTTGAAAGGGAAGGATGAGGAGCTTGCCGCGCTCCAGCGCGAGCGTGAGAAGGACGCCCTTGCTCACGGTGATCTGCAAGTCCAACTCGCCGACAAGGGCAAGGAACTGAACGCCGTCAAGGACTCAAATGCTAATCTGGAGCTGAAGCTGGCCACACTGACTGAGACGTTGGACGGCGCCAAGAAGCAAGAGGAGGACTTGAAGCAGGAACTCAAGGCCAACGAGGATCTGTTGACAAGGGCCGCCGAAACCCAGAACACCTTCAGGGCTACTGTGGAGCTCTGGACGGAGGGCCTCGTCAACATTGCTGCAGTCATCGACGAGGAGCTGGCGCAACTGGATTTGGCGGGCTTCGAGTACTCCTCCGACAAGAACCTTCAGCCCAGCGCCAAGCTTACTCTGTTCTTCAAGGGCGTGGCGACGGCTCTCCAGCAACTCCGGGAAAGGATCCCAAGGCAGCTGGCCGACGAGTCGCGCGCAATCTGCGCCAGAGTCTTGGAGAAGGTGTTGGTGAAGGTGCTCTTCCGCAATCCGAACCTCAACCTCACCAACATCCTCAAGAAGCTGCCGGCGGGTGCTGATCTTGCAGAGCTCAAATCCCTTGTCACACCCATTGTGGACAAGGTGAACGAAGTCAGGAGGGTCGACGGCGATCGTGTAGATTAGGCCGCCCTTTTCCTCCTTTTTCTTGCCGCTGCCAGACATGTCACGGGAACCATCTATTAGAGCGTGGCAAGTCATTTTTGTAATATAACTTTATCTTGGGCCGTATTTGCTATGCTATGTCCTTTACTTGATTCCTTCCTTTGTATGTTTTTACCCTACGCTTTTAGGGAACTTGCCGGCGTAGGCACCCTTGCCGCGAGCGCTGAGTGCGGGACATCAGCAGCCTGCTGGCGGTGCTACCTCCGGCAAGAAACCTTGTCGCAACCAGTCGCAGCACACTTAAGTTGTTGAGCGGACTCGAAACAAAGTAAGGGCGCAACTAGCTACGAGTTGGTTCCTCCGTGCACAGGTTCTCCATACAAAGCACGGTCGTTCAAGGAAGATAACTTAAAAAATTTTAAAACTGATTGTGCTCAAACTTTGGCAACTTAGCTTTTCTGTCGTCTGCGTCCCGGCAAGGCTATACTTTTTTGAATGACGCCTGGTCCACACCATTATCCTCTCCTCCCCCTCGGTGAACTTGTGGGCGAAGGAACCTTCTTTTTGAGAAAAAGAAAGAAGAGAAAATAAAGATATGGAGCCTTAAGGCTCGTTATTGCTTACCGGGGGCAAGTGTTGCACAAAGTGTCAGATAATACATGCGAAAAAAGGCATGAAATTTGACAAGATGTGTGGAGCATATGATCTTTATTTATGCACGGGATCTGCGCCCGGCTTTGTACAAAGGGTTACATGCAACAGCGGCAAGGCTTGTACAAAAGGTGGTTGCCGGAACAGGTTTCGGCAACCGCGCCTTATGGGTAAAACTTACGAAGATGCTCAATGTTCCAGGAGTTGCTCATCGGAAAGCCATCTTCGGTCTCAAGGCGGACGGCGCCAGGCCTAGTGACTCGTTTCACCCGATAAGGGCCTTCCCACTTCGGCGTCAACTTGTTGGAATTCTTGGCGGATTGAACGCGCCGAAGAACAAGGTCGCCTTCCTCGAAACTTCTGGCATTAACTTTGCGGCTATGATAGTGACGCAAAGCTTGCTGGTAGCGAGCAGCTCGTACAGCAGCCTGAAGACGATCTTCCTCAAGGAGCAGCGCGTCATCTTGTCGCAGCTGCTCTTGCTCAAGCTCATCATAAGCGAGCACTCGAGGCGATCCGTATACGAGTTCCGTGGGGAGAACTGCCTCTGCTCCATAGACTAGAGCAAAAGGTGTCTGGCCAGTGGCTCGATTTGGTGTCGTCCTGATCGACCAAAGAACCACTGGCAGCTCCTCAATCCAATTCCTTCCGCACCTGTGCAGCCTGTCGAAACTTCTGGTCTTGAGCCCACGCAACACTTTAGCGTTTGCCCTCTCCGCTTGACCGTTGCTTCTCGGGTGAGCAACAGAAGCGAAGTAGATCTTAGCACCAAGATCTTGGACGTACTGCATGAAGGTGCGGCTCGTGAATTGTGTGCCATTGTCGGTGATGATCCTGTTAGGGACTCCGAAACGGCAAACAATCGACCTGAAGAACTTGACTGCTGACTGTGCCGTCACCTTCCTCACTGCTTCCACTTCTGGCCACTTTGTGAACTTGTCGATTGCCACGTACAAGTACTCAAAGCCTCCAACAGCTCGGGGAAAGGGGCCAAGGATGTCGAGCCCCCAGACCGAAAATGGCCAGGATAAAGGGATCGTCTGGAGAGCTTGAGCTGGTTGATGTATCTGCTTGGAGTGGAACTGGCACGCTTCACACTTGGTTACTTGTGCAGTTGCATCCTGGAGGGCTGTTGGCCAAAAGAAACCTTGCCGGAAAGCCTTGCCGGCAAGTGCTCTTGCGCCAATATGATGACCACATATGCCTCCATGTATCTCCGCCAACAGCTTCTGTCCATCTTCCCGGGGAATGCACTTCAATTTCACTCCGTTGAATCTTCTTCTGTACAGTATGTCGTTGACAAACTGGTACATACTCGATTGCCGGGCTATTCTCTCCGCTTCTTCTTGCTCTTCGGGAAGTTCTCCTGTCTGAAGAAAACGGACAATTTGCTGTGCCCATGCCGGAGCCTGCGGCTCAACAACAAGGACTAAAGGCACAAACGCTGCTGCAGGAACATCTGCTCCCACGGCAAGAATCTGTGACTCAGCCGGAGCTTGATGTTCCCCGGCAAGCTTGCCGGAGCAAAACTTGTCGGGGGCGTCTGCTTCAACGGAACAAACCCTAGGGCTTGTCGGAGCAGACTGCCCCTCAGCACTCTTTGTGTTGATTTTGGGGACCTTCTTGGCGGCGGCTTCGGGGAGCTCTGCCGGAAAGTAGTCACCAGTAACCAACTTCCTCTTCTTGCTCTGTCCAATCGATGGCGTTACAGATGGTTGAGTCAGTCTGAGCACAAAGATCCCTGGTTCCATAGGTAACTTTAATGCAGCGCATTTTGACAGGCCATCGGCAACATCGTTCTGGGCTCTTGGAACATGCTCCATCTGCAGGCCGTCAAAATGCTCTTCCAACTTTCTCACTTCATCAATTTAAGCTTCCATCAACGGACTCTGATAATCTTTGTTCACTTGGCGGACGACAAGCTGCGAGTCACCCCTGACAATGAGCTTCTTGATCCCAAGGTCTGCCGCAATCCTAAGTCCGGCAAGCAGGCCTTCATACTCTGCAGTATTGTTTGTTGCTTGCTCCTTGGGAAAGTACATCTGGACCACGTACTTGAGGTGCTCTCCGGTGGGTGCGACAAGTAACAAACCCGCACCGGCGCCTTGCAGTGAGAAGGCACCATCAAAGTACATGATCCATTCTTTGCTTTCTTCCTTGACGGGGATGCTCATTTCTGGAGTTTCTTCATCAGGTGTTGGCGTCCACTCCGCTATGAATTCTGCCAATGCTCTGCTCTGGATAGTTGAAGTACTCTCAAATTTGAGGCCGAAGCTTGACAATTCCAGCGCCCACTCGACGATTCTGCCTGTCGCTTCTGGATTCTGCAATATCCTCTTCAACGGAAAGCGAGTGACAACTGTGATCTCATGTGCTTTAAAGTAATGGCGCAGCTTCCTCGAGGCCATGAGAAGGCCAAAAAGCAACTTTTGCACCCCAGAGTACCTTGATCTAGCCCCCTGCAGAAGGGAACTGACAAAATAAACTGGGCGCTGCACCATCTTCTTTTGTTTCTCTTCCTGTGGCTGCACAGATCTATCCTTGTCGGGGAAGCCCCCTGCTTGTCGCTGGACTCGCTTGCCGCGGTTGCTGACTCATCATCCGCCTCCCTCTCTGCTACTAACGCAACACTAACCACCTGATTGGTTGCCGCTAAATACAGCAACAACTTCTCTTGTGGTTTAGGTGCGACAAGTATTGGAGTGGAGGACAGGTATCTCTTCAAGTCCTGCAGCGCAGCCTCCGCTTCCGGAGTCCATTTCATTGGACCTGCCTTTTTCAAAATTTTGAAAAATGGCAGGGCACGCTCAACAGACTTAGAGATGAACCTGCTGAGAGCAACAACGCAGCCGACAAGCCTTCGTACATCCTTGACGCACTTCGGTGCTTCGATCTGCTCAATGGCCTTGATTTTGTCGGGATTGGCTTCAATCCCCCTCTGAGATACAAAGAACCCGAGAAGCTTGCCGGAAGGAACTCCAAACACGCACTTCTCGGGGTTCAACTTGAGATTCATCTTGCGCAGATTTGCAAAGGTCTCGTCCAAATCTTGGATCAAAGTTGCTTTGTCCTTGCTCTTGACCACTATGTCATCCATGTAAGCTTCTACATTTCTGTGCAACTGTGGCTCAAAAGCATGACTGACTACTCTTGCGAATGTCGAACCAGCATTCTTTAGTCCGAAAGGCATCCGTATAAAGTAGTACGTGCCACATGGAGTAATGAATGCGGTCTTCTCTTCATCCTCTTCTGCCATGAAGATCTGATGATATCATGAGTATGCATCAAGAAATGAAAGCAAATCACATCCTGCCGTGGAGTCGACAATCTGGTCAATGTGCGGCAAGGGAAATGGATCCTTGGGACAAGCTTTATTAACATCGGTGAAGTCAATACAAAGCCTCCATTTCCCGTTCGCCTTGCGCACGACTACAGGGTTGGCTAGCCACGTGGGATGGAGTACTCCTCTGACAAGGCCTGCTGCTTCCAACTTCTTGATCTCTTCTGCAATAAATTCTTGTCGCTCCACTGCTTGTTTCCTGACTCTCTGCTTGACGGGCCGCGCGTGAGGGCAGACGGCAAGGTGGTGCTCAATCACTTTCCTGGGAACACCGGGGATGTCAGACGGTTGCCATGCAAACACGTCGACATTCGCCCGCAGGAAAGCAATGAGCGCGCTTTCCTATTTGGGGTCAAGCGTGGCACTGATGGTGAAGGTACCACCAGTGTCGTCCTCCTTGGCGGCCACTTTCTTGGTCTCTGGTGAAGCTGTCTTTGCCTTCTTGCACTTGCCGGTGGAGCTCGATGGTGCATCCTCGACGGTAGCGCAACACTCCGAAGAGGTGCGCTTGCCGGAGTGGGCATCAGAGCTGTTCTTGCCGGACATGGTCTTCTTCTTCCCCCCGGGAGCTTCAGCGGCAAGTGTCTTGCGATCTGCTGCGGCTGGTGCTTCCCGGTAGATCTTGTCGGTACAGATAAGGGCATCTTTCTTGTCGCCAGGGATAGAAATGACACTTATCGGACCGGGCATCTTGAGCATGTTGTAGGCGTAGTGAGAGGCTGCCATGAACTTGGCGAGCGCTGGACGGCCGAGTATCCCATTGTAGGGCAATGGGAAATCAGCAACGTCAAAGGTGACTTTCTCTGTCCTGAAGTTCAGCTTGCTGCCAAATGTAACTGGCAGTGTAATCTTCCCCTTCGGCTTGCTCCTTCCCGGGTTGATTCCTTGGAAAGTGCCGGTCTCCTCGAGCTCGCTGTCGGGGATCTGGAGCTTCTTCAGTACCACGGAGGAGATCAGATTCAAGCCGGCCCCGCCGTCAACCAGCATCTTTGTGACCTCAAGGTTGCGGATAGTTGGTGAAACCAACATTGGCAAGCACCCGACCACAGTTATGCGATCAGGGTGATCCTCAACATCAAAGATGATGGGTGTGCTGGACCACTTTAGAGGCTTGCACTACTCAACTGACGGTTCAGCTGCATTAACTTCCCTCACCCACTGTTTGAGCTGGCGGTGTGAAGTATGCAGAGAAGCACCGCCGTCGACACACAAAACCTCTGTTGCTTTCTGAAACTCCTGCTCGTCGGCTTCATCCTCATCCATCTCTTCATCTTCGTCTTCGTCTTCATCTTTGTCGCGGCCGCGGGGAGGCCTATCTCCTTGCCGCTGCTTGGCCTTGCCGCGGTGCCCTCCCCGGCCAGGACGCTTCTTGCCGGATCCTCCACCACCTTCTTGGGCCTTCTCCTTGTCGCGGCGCTCGTATTCAGCTTTCTGCAGTTCAACAAGTTGCTCAACTTTCTTGCAGGCCTGGAGATCATGGCCCTTGGTGCGGTGGATCTTGCAGTACTGCTTGCCGGAGCCGTCCTGCTTGTCGGTGGCCACCACAGCCTCGCCGGAGTTACCAGCTTTGGTCTTCCCGGCGCCACCTCCATTGCCGGACTGCTCGACAACTAGCACATCTTTAGCTTTCCGCTTCCTTTTGTTCCACCTCCGGTTTTTCCTTGCCGGGGCGGCTTCCTCACTGTCAGATCCTTCTGCTCCTATGTTCTCTCCGGGGAGTTTCCTCCCCTCCTCAGCACGTGCACATTTGTCGGCCAGAGCATATAGCTCACTGACATCTCTGATTTTGCACATCGCCATCTCCTCCCTCATCCTGCGATTACGCATGTTCTGATGGAGCGCGCTGATAACCGCGGCAGGGTGGACGTCTGGGATGTTGCGCTGCACCTGGCTGTATCTTTGAATGTACTTGCGCAGGGGTTCTCCTTCCTTCTGGGTGAGCAGATGAAGATCGCTCTCCTGGCCATGGGGCTTGTGGCTGCCTGTGAAGGCGCCGACAAACTGATGGCACAGATCTGCCCATGAGGAGATGGAGGTGTCCGGCAAGTGCATGAGCCAAGATCTGACGTTGGGCTTGAGCACCAGCGGGAAGTAGTTGGCGAGGATCTTCTCGTCGCGCCCCCCGGCAGCCTGCACCGCGATGGTGTAGATGCTGAGGAACTCCGACGGATGTATCCTGCCGTCGTACTTCTCGGGTACGTCTGGCTTGAAGTTCTTGGTACTGGGCCACTGGACCTGCCGCAGCTCACGAGTGAACGCAGGGCAACCTACCGCGTACGGCAAGTTGCCTGGTTCCCCTGGCGCATGCATATCAACGGTGGGCCCAGCGCTGCTCTGACTGACGCCGCGCTTCTCTTCGACGCTCGATGCGAGTACGAGCATCTTCTTGTCGTCGTTCTTGGAAAACTTGGCGCTGATCGCGACGAGCTTGTGGGTCCGACGACGCGGTGGAGTCGGTGTCGAGGTTAGCCCGGCGAGTCGGCGATCATGGCCTTCGAGGCGGGGAGTGCACGGTGGTGGCACCCCCACTGGTCTTGTCACCATCGGCCCGCGCCTGGGCGTCTTGCCGCGGCTTCGAAGTGCTCGGTTGCCGGGGAGTGTCGCCGTTGGCGAAGCCGATGAGGCTCTGAATGGTGATCCTCCAGTCGTCGATCTTGTCTGGCGCTGGAGGGTAGTCTAGTAGCAGTTGGGCTCGGGCCAACGCTTCTTCTGGGGTTTTCGGCGGCGGGGGTGAACGGCGCGAGGAGCGGGATATGCTCAAACTTCTAACAGTGTTAGAAGGAGCAGCATCTCGTCCAGGCGACCGTGCCGCGCTCGCGCCAACATGTTGGCGTGCATGTTGGCCTGGAGCGTCCCGCGATCCACCAGCTTGGCCTTGTTCTAACGCGAGTACGGTGCTAGGAGCACCATGGTGTTGTCGGTCCCGCGCCTCCTGAGAGGGGCACGGTGCATGCACGGACGCCGAGGTTTGCGGGGTCTTGTCCTTGGATCTGGTGACAATGTGAGTTCCCCCGTTGGCGCCCGTTCCTCTGCCGGCGTCTACCCCACCACCCGTTTGCTCCGGTGGCGGTGGAATCGACGCAGACGGACCAACCACCTCCGAAGCCTTCTTCTTCGGTGGCATGTCGATGAAGATGATGATGTAGCGCGCGCGAACACCAGATCAGGTTCGCACAACCTCGATGCCCCCTACCTGGCGCGCCAAAGATGTCGTGGGAAACGAACACCTATGGGGCAGGGCCCCTTCTCGGTCCGGCAGGGAGCGGAGGGCGCACGAAGAGCAGATCGAGGAGAAGCATGCGAGGGATTTTACCCAGCTTCGGAGCTCTCCGGAGAGATAAAACTCCTACTGCTGCTTTGTGTTTGTATTGTGTTCTTGCTCGAGAGCGTGAGCGTTCTGTAGTTTCAAATGAGTCCCCCCCCTCTACGTTGCGCATGGGCCTCCTTTTATAGGCTAAAGGGGTCACCGACAGGTGGCAATGCAGACAGGGGTACAAATGTAAAAAGAGGGGTTGGTACAACTGCTATCTACAGTGCAGCCTACCTAACTGTGACGGCAGGGGACAAGGGCATTTAATGCCTGTCCGGTCGCCCAAATAGTGCAGAAAACGACGTTAGGGGCGCCACCGCTTGCCACGATGGCCTTCTCGTCATCTCCACTTGCCACCTCGCACCGCTTGGCTGCACAGCTTCCCGCCACATGCGCCTGGAACGATCCTGCGGCGACACGTCGACGGATGCGCTGGAGCTTGGGCGCAGAGTGGTGGCTTCGCCGTGGCAAGCGCCTTGCCGCGGTCGTTGTCTTGTCGCGCCCGAAAGCTTGTCGCTTGTCGGGTCTTGCCGCGACGCGCAGCGCGTCGCGACAAGTTTCCTGGAATTCCTTGGTTGGCCTTCCCGGCAAGCTCCTCTTGCTGGGGCCTTGTCCTTCCCGGCAAGCTCCTCTTGCCGGGGCTTTGTCTTCTTAGTTAAAACACTTTGTTCTTGAATGGCGTCAATAGGAGCTACGGAGGATCTTGGCGGACGTCCGGCAAGCCTTGCCGCGGGGCGCTGCGACTGCCCGTGCACAAGTTCGGGATACTAAGGTACGCCTACTTTAGTACACCAACAATCCCGAGAATTAGATCAAATATGAGTCACCAACAACAATTAGAGAAGACAGAAATTTATAGTTTCCCATCTTGATGGAAACATCCGGAACTACCAAACTGGAGCTCAACCGTTTGCCTGGGAAATGACAGCCATGGGTTTACCCAAATGTGAAGAAGTGAAATCATGCTTGGTAAAAATGGTCTTGACATGAAACAATGCGATGCACCAGTATCAAATAAGACTTTTGCAGGAATAGAGTTAACTGGAAGGTTATCCATGATCACATCTGAAGAATCCTCTGCCTGAGCTGCATTCATCATGTTCACCTTTGCATGCTTTAGCTTATGCTTGACCACTACATTGCTTGAAGATCTCACAGGAGGAGGAGGCAGAAGGCGCCTTTGGTTGAAGCACTTGTTTGCGTAGTGACCTTTCTGCTGGCACTTGTTGCAAGTCACCTCTGAGAGCGGACGATGATAAGGAGCATTTGACCTTGGATCTTGAGAATTTGACTTGTTCTGCTAGCCTGGGTTGGGTGGGTGGGAAGATCCACGACCACCTGAGTTCTTCTGCTGGTAAGGCTGACGAAACGGAGGAGGAAGGTAGAACTTCTGCTGCTTAGCTGCCACTTGTGAGGAAGAAGAAGACTGAACTGCATCCCTGATTCTCTTCTTAGAAGCCTCACACTTGAGCTGAGCACCTTCTTGCTTGAAGGCCATGTTGTAGAATTGATCGAACTGAGTAGGCTCAACAAGAACGAGAGCTAACTATAGATCCTCTCTAAGGCCACCACTGAATTGATAAATCATACTCTTTTCATCAGGAACGTCTTGTTTAGCGAAGCGAGCAAGTTTTTGAAACTGTTTGTTGTATTCGTACATGGACATGTTGCCTTGCTTGAGATTGCGGAATTCCTCACGCTTGCTCTCAACAACACTTGTAGGAATGTGGTGAGCTTTAAAGTCCCGACAGAAGTCAGTCCAAGTAATCACTCGACCTCCTCTGGAATCTTTGTATTGCTGATACCAATCAGCTGCTTGGTCCTTGAGCTGAAAAGAAGCGAACTTGACGTAGTCCTCGGGCCTGACATTGCTGCATTCAAAATGCTTGTTTATGTCCACGAGCCAATCATCAGCGTCTGTGGCCTCGGCACAGTAGCTGAAAGACTTCGGCTGATTTGCAAGGAACTGGTTGAGGGTAGGAAACTGAGGCTGATGGTTGAACTGCCCTTGACCTTGATTCCCTTGGTTGCCTTGGCCTTGGTTGCGTTCTTGCAAGATTTGCAAAAGCATCTGGGTGCTGGCGTTGGTGGCCGCCACGACAGCTTGCCATGCCTCCGGAGGCGGAGGTGGTGGGTTCGATCGATCTTCTTCACCCCGATCCGGGTTGTTGCGAGTTGGCGGAGCCATCCTGAGGAAGGTGACATCCGTTAGAACCACCATTGACATGATAGATAAGTAGAATCAAAGACTAGAAATTGCAACATATAGTCTTGACAATAAACATTCGAACAAGGATTGAACAAATGAATTCCAAAGTTAACATCACCCATCCATTAAGGTGAGAAGCCACTTAGGTAAAGGTTGATGAATAAAACCACAAGGTATGGCTAGAACAAATAGATGGTAAGGATTACCCAATCACAAACCAAATATCTGCGGGAAGAAATGCTAGAGCTACTTGAATCCCACCTATAAACTCCCGAAACTTTCTGGTTATGCAATCAGGTGTTGGGGATACATGGGAAGCAATATATCTCACCCAAACTAACAATCCCTACATCCAGCTGTATCTATCCATCAACACATAACCAAGAAACCTTCAGAAATCGTGTACCTCAACCTTCGAAAAGAATCTGTTATACGAGTTATGGCAATACACCCGAACTCCCCAGTGCTGGGTGGCGTCGAGGTTATCTCACCAACAACTGCATAAAAGAGATTTTTGATGTCGGCGAAACTCAGGTATTCCAGAACTACAACGATAAAATTATGACGACAACACCTCGAAGCTCAACTCCCCAGGACACTGCCACAACCCCTAAATGTCAGGAGGCACCAAGAACAATGTTCTCGTCACAAGACTATCGGAACGATCCCAAGATTTTTTTAGTGAAATTTGAGGATAGGAAAGTCAAAACATCTACGTCAGGAGACCTCACGAGAGCAACAAAGGGACTGAGGAGTAAAAATAATCCTACTCTCCGATATATATATATATATAATCCTAAGACTCAAAACATTTTTGTTCTAGACTCAACAACGCCAGCGATTCGATCAAGCAGGGGGCTCCTAAGTCGGGGATGGCTCTGATTACCAACTTGTAAAACCTACAATGCGGTTATGCCTCTAAGTCGTGCCTCGACACGTGAGAGATATAGCCGCATCATGGGCGTTACATGTATTGAATAGCATTAAGGATCTGAACATATGATCTTCCACCGAATAAACCAACTAGCATCAACTACAAGTAGTAATCAACACTACTAGCAACCTAGAGGTACCAATCTGAGGTTTTGAGACAAACATCGGATACAAGAGATGAACTAGGGTTTGGGAGGAGATGGTGCTGGTGAAGATGTTGATGGAGATTGACCCCCTCTCTATGAGAGGACCGATGGTGATGATCATGGCGATGATTTCCCCCTCCCGGAGGGATGTCCCCCCGGCAGAACTACTCCGCTGGAGCCCTAGATTGGTCCTGCCCAGGTTCCGCCTCGAGACGGCGGCGCTTCTCCCGAAAGCTTCCTTCTGATTTTTTTCCAGGGCAAACCATATAGCAGAAGATGGACGTCGGGGGCCTGCCAAGTGGCCCACGAGGCAGGGGGCGTGCCTAGGGGGTAGGGCGCGCCCTCCACCCTCGTGGCTGGTGGGTGGCCCCCCTTTGGTGCTTTCTTCGCCCAATATTTTGAATATATTCCAAAACAGATTTCCGTGGAGTTTCAGGACTTTTGGAATTGTGCAGAATAGGTCTATAATATTTGCTCCTTTTCCAGCCCAGAATTCCAGCTGTCGGCATTCTCCCTCTTCATGTAAACTTTATAAAATAAGAGAGAAAAGACATAAGTATTGTGACCTAAAGTGTAGTAACAGCCCATAATGCAATAAATATTGATATAAAAGCATGATGCAAAATGGACGTATCAATTACTGTTGAGCAATTGATAGAAAAGCGCATAATTATGACAATATCTAAGGCAATGATAATGAATATAGGCATCACGTTCATGACAAGTAGACTGACTCCTGCCTGCATCTACTATTATGACTCCACGCATCGACCGCTATCTAGCATGCATCTAGAGTATTAAGTTCATAAGAATGGAGTAACGCCTTAAGCAAGATGACATGATGTAGAGGGATAAACTGAAGCAATATGATATAAACCCCATCTTTTTATCCTTGATGGCACCAATAAAGTATGTGCCTCACTACCCACCTGTCACTGGATGAGGACACCGCAAGATTGAACCCAAAATTAAGCACCTCTCCCATTGCAAGAAAAACCAATCTAGTTGGCCAAACAAACCGAGTCGAAGAGAAATACTAAGATATCTTAACCATGCATAAAAGAGTTCAGAGAAGACTCAAATAATATTCATAGATAATCTGATCATAAATCCACAATTCCTCGGATCTCAACAAACACACTACAAAAGAAGATTACAATGGATAGAACTCCAAGAACATCGAGGAGAACATTGTATTCAAGATCAAAGAGAGAGAAGAAGCCATCTAGCTACTAGCTATGGACCCTTAGGTCTGTGGTAAACTACTCAGGCTTCATCGGAAGGGCAGTAAGGTTGATGTAGAGGCCCTCCTTGATCGAATCCCCCTCCGGCAGAGTGCCAGAAAAGGCCCCAAGATGGGATCTCACGGGAATAGTGTCTTGCGGTGGCGGAGAAGTATTTTGGTGGACGCTTTTGATGTTTGGGGAATATTCGAGAATATATAGAGATGGAATTAGGGTTAGGGGACTCTCAAGGGGCCCACAAGGCAAGGATGCCACCCTGGGGCGCGCCTTGAGGGCTTGTGGCCTCCACAATCCTCTTCCGGTTCTCTCTCCAAGTCTCCTGGGTGTCTTCTGGTCCAAAAAAATCATCGTAAAGTTTTATTCCGTTTGGACTCCGTTTGATATTCCTTTTCTGTAGAAGTCAAAAACAAGGAATAAACAGAAACTGACACTCGGCTCTAGGTTAATAGGTTAGTCCCAAAAATAATATAAAATAGCATATTAATGCATCTAAAACATCCAAAACATATAATATAATAGCATGGAACAATCAACAATTATAGATATGTAGGAGACGTATGAGTCACGCCGCCTGGGCTTGTGGGTCCCCTGGTTACCTCCTTGATCTAATTCCACCACCATAAATTCCTATAAATAGGGAAACCATCTGTCGTACCTCCAAAAGAATTTTTTCAGCACTGCAAGTCTCTATTCTGAAGTGATCCCATCCAGAGCCCTGAGTTCTGCCGAAGGGGAAAGCCATTGTCGGAGACCTCTTCATCAACCTTCTTGCCTCCATGATGATGTGTGAGTAGTTCCTTTAGTACCTACAGGTGCATAGTAGTCTTTCTCTCTTTTAGATCTTCAGTACAATGTCCCCCTTCTTCTTTGGATGATCGCGATAAATATTATGTAATTCTTGTGTAGTGTTTGTTGGGATCCGATGAATTGTGGATCTATGGTCAGATTGTTCATTGAATATATTCGTTTCTTTGTTGTATAGTTGAGTAGCTATGTATGCTTTCTGATATATTTGTCTTCTCTGGCCAAGATAGATGGGTAATTCTTCAGAGGAAGTGGTGCATAGTAGTGGGTTCAATCTTGCGGTGTTCTATATCCCAGTGACAGAATGGGGACAAGACATATATTTGTATTGTTGCTACTAAGGATAAAACGACCGAGATTTATCTTATTGATAGATTTTTTCCAGTGTACATTATGTTATCTTGCTTATATGTTGTTATGTTTTTAGTAAACTTAATACCTTGAGATGCATGTTGGATAGCGGCTCCAAGGTGGATAATAATAATAGATGTAGTTGGATAATAGTCTACTTATCACGGATGTAATGCCTCTACAAGATTATGCCATGAATGATCAAAGTTATAAATGTTGTTTCTCTGTCAATTGCCCAGCAATAATTTATCTACCATGACATTGACTGCTTTTGAGAGGGATACCACCAGTGAACCTACTCAGCCAGCTCAAGGGATTTTAAACATGTTGTACTAGTGGCCTTGGCAACAGGGTTGTCAAGGGGTTTAAACCTGCTATGAGCTGGCCCAGTCATCGGCCCTACGGTTTTGTCCTAATATTGCTTCTTGCAGTTGCTTATGGAAGATCAGGCCATGGAGGTCGGCTTCACAGAAAATGATTCTGTGGAGGCCAAACGTTTACTTCAGCAACTCAAGACCAGAGGTTGACTAGCACATGTCAATAGAAGCCTGCCTCTAGATCCTCTATTGGCCCTAGAATCCAACAAACCATGCTACACATTCCCACAAGGGCAAGTAGACGTGGAACCCATATTTTAGGGAGCTTCATGAACTGGCCAAGACTTTGAAACACTACTTGAAGACAACACCTTAAGCTTTGCATCAACGTGGGAGCGATGAAATCCATTAACCAGTTTAGGAGCTACTGACATTGTTACGTCGTAGGGTGCCTCAATCCACCAAAAGAGACCCATTAGGCCAGATCGAGGCCTCTTAGGTTGCTACACGGCTTCGGCCATCAACCCAGCATGTGACCCCCTCCCCTACAGGGAGGAGTGACCATCTTGATATACAAGGCTAGAAGACCAAACTATTACGAGGACTCTCCAAACTCCCTAGCCGACTAGGACTTTAGAGATTGTCGTTGTACACCATATCAAATCAATAAAATACGGCCATGAGTAGGGTTTTACGTCTAGAGAGAGGGCCCGAACCTGGGTAAATTGTCTCATTTTACCTCTGGGATTTCCGACTTGTTGCGACACCTACTGAGGGGTCTATCGGAATCTAAAATGACAAGTATACTACCTTAACAAAATATATAGGCTATCAAGAGTTTTCGTGCCCTAGCTACCACAGAATCTAAATCATCATCATGCATGCCTGGCGGAATCTAAATCATCACCAGAGACCATTGCACTACATGTAGTAGTGCTTTCTTAGCCATGTCCCACTATAGGAATCAGGAACTTTGCCGTCCGCCATGGCTGATGGCAATGGAATGCCTGGCGGACGGCAAAGGCCTTTGCCGTCAGCTAGCAGACGACAAAACGTCCGGCTGAACAGGCTACGACAAAGAGCCTGGACGGCACACGTGTCAGCTTAGGTCCGTTAAGGGGTTAACAACGTGCTTTGCCGTCCGCCTGCCGACGGCAAAGACCTTTGCATATTTGCCGTCTGCCAGTGGACGGCAAAGACCTTTGCATATTTTCCATCTGCCACCAGACGGCATAGGATGCCACGTGATAGCACCTGGGGGA
>NC_041385.1:245499672-245518274 GCF_002162155.2 Triticum dicoccoides
TATAGGAATCAGGAACTTTGCCGTCCGCCATGGCTGATGGCAATGGAATGCCTGGCGGACGGCAAAGGCCTTTGCCGTCAGCTAGCAGACGACAAAACGTCCGGCTGAACAGGCTACGACAAAGGCCTCTTTGGCGTCTGCTGGCGGACGACAAAGATGCAAAGGTCTTTGCCGTCCGCCAGCAGACGACAAAGAGCCTGGACGGCACACGTGTCAGCTTAGGTCCGTTAAGGGGTTAACAACGTGCTTTGCCGTCCGCCTGCCGACGGCAAAGACCTTTGCATATTTGCCGTCTGCCAGTGGACGGCAAAGACCTTTGCATATTTTCCATCTGCCACCAGACGGCATAGGATGCCACGTGATAGCACCTGGGGGACTGGCCTATTTGGTTGCTTTGTCATCTGCTGGCAAACGACAAAGATGCAAAGGTCTTTGTCGTTTGCCAGCAGCCGGCAAAGCATCCAAATAGCCAGCCTATTGCCCCAGGTTGCACAGATAGTTGACATGTGGCATATTTGCCGTCTACTGGCTGATGGCAAAGCTCTTTGCCGTCTGCCACCAGACGGCAAAGAGCCTGTATAGCCCCTGTTTTTTCTATTTTTTCTTAAATTCATTCAATTTCATAGAATTTCACAGATACACACACACACACACACACACATATGAAAGTACTTTCGACAAGCATACCAACACATATACATACCAAATCATATCCCTGCCATATGGATATGATCACCAACACATATACATAGCAAATTGAAAGTCCATATACAACATATAAAGCTAGCCAACATATCCAACAACAAGCATACAATGGTTTCATCCATACATACATATATAGGTAGCAAGTTTCACATTGTTCATCCTACAAAATCAAAACAAGAAGGAAGGATAAAGAGAAGAGTAGACTCCATCAATGCAAGCTTCCTCATCTAAAGCAAATCTGCAGATTGGGAAATAAGAAAGTTAGAAGAAGAAGAAGAAGAAGAAGAAGAAGAAGAAGAAGAAGAAGAAGAAGACTAGCTAGAAGAAGAAGAAGAAGAAAAAGAAGAAGAAGAAGAAGAAGAATAAGAAGAAGAAGAAGAAGAAGAAGAAGAAGAAGAAGAAAAAGAAAAAGAAAAAAAGAAGAAGACGATTCTTTCCTTCTCTTTATTTTTCTCCTCTCCTCTTCTTTAGCTTCTTCTTCTTCTAACTAAGGTAGATAAAAATGCCATTTTATTGCTAAGCTAGGTAAAAATGCTAAGTGCAGGTCATTTTAGAGCTAAGCTAGGTAAATAGGTCATTTTGGAGCTTACTAAGGTTATTATGTCATTTTCGAGGAAAATAAGCTAAGTCCATATCATTTTTTGTCTAACTTAGGTAATTATGCAATTTAGGAGGAAAGTAAGCTAAGTATACATTTGTTAATCAAAACACTAGACAAAACTTACCCTCATCACAACAAATGCGATGAAGATCGCAACTAAGGTAACAATTGATCCAACGGCATAATGATACCAAGCCTCATTATTAATGGCATATTTTCTAATCTTCTTAATCTTCAAGCGCATTGCATCCATCTTCAAGCGCATTGCATTCATCTTCCTCTCGTGATCATCGATGACATCGGCAACATACACTCCAATTTCATCTGCTCTTCTTCAATTCTTTTAATTTTTTCTTTCAAATACTCATTTTCCTTTTCAACTAAATTTAACTTCTCGACAAGAGGGTCGGTTGCAAATTCCGGTTCACATACCTCCTAGATTAAAATATCTCTATGTCAACTTGATGGCCATAATTGTCATAAATGTGAAATGCAACAAATAGTTATAAAAGAGGATTTACCACATCCGAATCATAAAGAAGGAGAAGGCCAACGAGGACGGATATCAATACCATGGCACTATGTATAACAAACAATCATACTAAGTAAGAAAATTATACAAGTAACTATATAAATCATACAATCATACAAGTAACTATATAAATCAAGTGCGACATAAAAAATTGAATACTTAATAATAATCTGGATTGTCTGGTTCAATAAATGCTTCGAGATCAATAAATGCATCATCATCATCACTATCAGTAATGACGTGCTCATCATCATCATTAATAAATGCACCATCATGTGGAAGGCCACCTCTACGTAATCGGTCAAGCATTGATAGGTCATCCACAGCAGTAACCTCTTCTAGCTCAGGCTCTTCTTGTTCCGCTGAGGGGTGAAGTCAGGTTCACTGTCGCTGTCTACTTCAATGTTCTGGGGTTAAGTAGAGCGATTCTTGAAACATTTTTTGGGAAGACGTGTTTCTTGGAAGAATTCTCCTTCATATGTGTCTGGGTTAATGTGAGGTTCATAATCCTCTTCATTGAGGGAGGTGGTCTAACACGTGGTGGCACTTCATAAACGACATCCCAACCATTGAGATTAGGATCACCTTGACATGCCCACGGTAGATAGAAAACTTGGGTTGCCTGTTGAGGCATAATATATACAGCGGGAACATCCTAATGGGTGCTTTGTTTGATTTCCACTAGCCCTATATGTTCATGAGTTCTTCTAGTCTCCTTCGCCTGGAACCAATAACATTTGAACACTACAACGTTTGGTGGGTTTGCACCACAGAATTGAAGTTCATAAATTGCTTCAACTCTTCCATAATACTTGGTATCTCCTTCGCTGATAGCAGAGACACAACAATTTGTAGAATTTTGGTCGGCCATAGATAGCTCTTTGCCATAGGTACGAAAGCGATACCCGTTGATGTCGTATTTGTCAAATGAACGAACCTTAAAGTCAAAACCATTAGCGACTTGTCTCAATTCGGCGTCCATAAACTTTGAATTAGCCTAGAAGTTTAATACGAAAGGGATTGTTGCATTAGCCACAAATTAGACGAAGAAATGAAATGGCCTAATGGAATTTACCATTTGTTTGAACCAATAGATGAAACCAGGATAGCCGCCTCCATGCTTTTCTAGAAGCTCATACTCTTCGACAGAATCCTTTTGGATCACCACTCCATACGAGAATTTGGAGACGTACCGACTGTATCAAATTTATCCAGGAATAGGAGCAGTTCGAAGGAATTAGAAGTTGTGAAACAATGTACCGAGAGCTTACTCGATGTACGGCCGCACTTCTGTTAGGTTGTTGAAGATATACAACGAAATGGTCTGCCATTCTTTGAAATCCAAGGTTAAGGAATTCGAAGCACTGGCTGGTGCTAGATCCCCTTTGAATAGGATAATGTTGGATCCACCATTTTTAGGGTCGGCAGCATCGTACCGAGGCTTCAGATTTTGCAAATGACGTTTTTTCGCTTCGTAGTGTGCTGTCACGAAGTTTGTCGCCTCCTCAGTAATGAATGCCTCGACCATCGATGCTTCAATTCTACGTTTATTTTTACATTTTTCTCGAAGCGTCTTCTGCATCCTCTTAGTTGTGTAGCACCAACGATTCTACATAGCCCCCCCCCCAATCTTGTGTCGGTTGGGAGATGCAAAATCAAGTGCTGCATTGGATTAAAGCAGCCCGACGAAAATATCTTCACTAACTTGCAGATCAACTCCGGCGCCAACTCTTCCATTTCTTCTAGCAGGTCAGGCGATAGTTCTTTCGCACAAAGAACACGGAAGAAATAGCTCAACTCTGCCAGTACTAGCCATTCATCCTCAAGGATGAAGCCATGCAACATTACCAGCATTACCCGCTCCATCCATATGTGCCAATCATGACTCTTGAGACCAAATATCTTCAATTTTTCAAGACTCGCTCCCCTCTTTAGATTCGCTGCATACCCATCGGGGAACACCAACAACATTTTCACCCACAAGATAATTTCCCTCATAGCCGGCCTTCCAAGATTGAACCATGCCTTTGGCTTTGTCCAGTTCTTCTTTCCTTTCGGTGGTTGCATGTTTTTTAACCGTCTATGACATAGCGCCTCCTGATCGACTCTTGCCTTAGGATTATCCTTTGACTTCCCATCTATGTCAAACAATGTACCAAAAAGTGCCTCGGTGATATTCTTCTCAGTGTGCATCACGTTGATGTTGTGTGGGGAAAGGAGGTCTTTGAAGTAAGGCAGATCCCACAAGCATGTCTTGTGAATCCAGGCATGTTGCGAATTATACCCCTTGAAATACCCTGGACACTCCGGATCTGGCTCGAGAGCGTTTAACTGATCCAGGATCTCTTGGTGTGTCAACTGAGGTGGTGCAGAGTCCTTGACAACCCTACCTTTGATGAAGTTCTGCTTGTCTTTCCTGAACTTATGGAGAGGATGCAGGAACGGTCTATGCATGTCGAAGCACAAAAACTTGTGACCGGCCTGAAGCCAACGAAACTGAAGAGTTCCCTTGCATGTGGGGCACGGGAACCTTCCATGCACACACCAGCCAACGAATAGCGCATACGCCAGCAAGTCATGCATCGAGTACATGTACCAAACACACATTATGAAGTTCTTTTTGCTAAAGGCATCATATGTCTTGAACCCATTATCCTAGGCTTCTTGCAATTCATCCTTCAGCGGCTGCATGTACACATTCATATTGTTCCCCGGATAGTTGGGCCCGAGAATTATCACTGTCAGGAAAATGTTCTTTCTTTGCATAATCTGTCCGGGGGGAGATTGAGTGGAATGACAAATACGGGCCAAGAACTGTATTGGGTTGCCGTCAAACCAAACACACTGAACCCATCCGTGCTGATGGTGACTCGAGGATGCCTCAGATCTGGCACTTTGTCATCAGCTTCCCATCTGCATCTAGTTGGGTTCTTTTGCCCATTTTGTGCCATGTCATCTGTCTTACCGTCTCTTCGACCATGAAAAGACGTTGAAGTCTTGGTACGATTGGCATATATATATACCAAAGAACATTAACAGGGATTTTGGTCTGCGTCTTCTCACCCATACCGCTGTCTACCACAACATACCTGGATGACTTGCAAATGGGACAATAGTTCAAGTCCACATACTGAAGCCTAAATAAGGCACATCCGTTCTGACATGCATGTATCTTCTCAAAGGGCATCTTAAGAGAACGGAGGATTTTGTCTAACTGGTACAAGTTTGCAGGTAGTACATGGCCTTTGGGTAGAAAATGTCCAAATATTGTCATCATCGCATTGTAGCATTCTCTGCCCAATTTGAATTGATCCTTCAGAGCCATTATTTGAGAGATAGCATCCAGCTGACAAACCTCAGTGTGCTCATGGAGAGGACGTTTTGAAGAATCAAACATTTCATTGAAGGACTTTGCATATTACTCCATCTCATCGTCCGAGTCCCGAGCATCATCAAAGTCTTACACCATGTCTTGCATCCCGGTACAATGCTCGTCGGTGCGACGACGAAGCACCTCAGATCTGGCACCTTGGGCAGACTCGCCATGAAATGTCCAGACCGTATAATCTGGCGTAAAACCCCTCTTCTACAGGTGTTTGCCCATTTCATCCTCTGTTTTCTTGTGCAAATTGTTGCACCCGGAACATGGGCACCAGGTTGTCCTCTGGCCATTTGCAAATGCAGCTCTCAGAAACCCCTTGGTTTTTGTTAACCATTCAATGGTCATGTCTTTCTGACTAGTGTGACCGGTGTACATCCATGCATGATCACTCATCTTGCCTAGCTACTTGACGCATAAGAAATATATATAAATTAACTAGCATGTATATATTCATCAGTTAATGGAGTTTGTCACTTTTATTACGTCCATGCAACCTAGACGCTAATAGGTAAAGATAGGTCCTAATCCCACCCGAGTATGTGTAGATTGGGTTCGTTTTCCCATGCTCTGCTCCAGATCCGATGCTAAATTTCGGCAGCACCTTCCCACTGTTCTCCTGATACACGTCTCGGCAATAAGCAGAGAGGATGTGTACCCGGAGAACAACAGGAGGCACTGACGAAATTCTGCATCGGATCTGGAGCAGAGCATATGGGAAAACGAACCCAATCTACACATACTCGGGCTGTCCATGGATAATGTTGGACAATTCGAAAGAATCACGGTTATAAATATGCAAATGCATGCATATTTATAGATGTAACCCTTTCGAACGGGAGACGCATAGTGGTCACGCATACTGATGACTGAAGACACCTATAGCTAGCATGTTTCATCGGCACGAAGACCGGAGCAAGCAAATGAAGGGGGAGGAGGAGATGTCATTTGTGCTCACCCACGAACACAGGGGTGGAGCTCATCGAACACTAGACCCTTGCAGCGACGAAAAAACTGCACATTTAAATTGAAATATGAGTAACATAGCAATATTTTTTCATCAACCTAACTAAATATTTACAATAGGATGAGCGGGTTAGGGGGTTCCTCGGCGTTGATGGAACCCTAAATAGCAAGTATCATCTGTGCAAGATACATGTGGCACTCGACGTTGAACACTAGATCCACGTCCCACAAGTGATGCCGGTGCCCGGCGTCCCGCAACAATAGTTCTGGTGGCCGATGATGGTCGAACACCTTGGAAAATTTGTCTGGCATCAATTACAATGAGGATTAAAGCCAAGTTTTGAAAGTTCAAACAACCAAACCGACTTGAATCAGTTTGGGTGTTTCAAGTTTCAACACTGGGCTTCTAATCGCCATCGCAGAGGCTGCAAGACAAATTCACAATGGTGTTCGACTGCCATCGACACAGAGAACTTTTGCTGCAGGAAGCTGAAAGCCGGTGTCACTCTTGGGACGTGGATGTAGTGTTCGACACCGACAACCACATGTATCTCGCACCGACGATACTTGCTATTTAGGGTTCCATCGACACCGAGGAACCCCCTAACCCGCTCGTCCCCGGGCGCGCCCTCTGGTATGGGCGACGGCGTCGGGACCGACAGGACCCACTGGCTCCACTAAACTAAACTAAACTAAACTGACATAAACTAAGTCTAAAAAAACAGAAAAAATTAAAACAACTCACCATGAGGAGGGGCGGGGCGGCGGCGGGGTAGGGCGTGATGTCTGCTAGAACTACGTCGGTATTTCCCCAAAGAGGAAGGGATGATGTAGTATAGCAATGATAGGTATTTCCCTCAATGATGAGACTGAGGTTATCGAACCAATAGGAGAACCTCCTCGCACCACGCAAACAGCACCTTCACACAAATAACAAATACTCACAACCAAGATAGGCAATTAACGTGAGATAAAAGAGGTAGATAGGATAAATAGATCGCGGAACAGATAAATTGCAGCAAGGTATTTTTGTATTTTTGGTTTAACAGATCTGAAAATAAATGCAAAGGAAAATAGATCGCAAAGGCAAATATGATGAAAAGAGACCCAGGGGCCGTAGGTTTCACTAGTGGCTTCTCTCGAGAAAAATAGCAAACGGTGGGAAAACAATTACTGTTGGGCAATTGATAGAACTTCAAGTAATCATGACAATATGCAGGCAATGAACATTATATAGGCATCACGTCCAAGATTAGTAGACAGACTCCTGCCTGCATCTACTACTGTTACTCCACACATCGACCGCTATCCAGCATGCATCTAGTGTATTAAGTTCATGGAGAAACGAAGTAATGCAGTAAGAACGATGACATGATGTAGACAAGATCTATTTATCTATTTATTTAGATATAGACCCCATCTTGTTATCCTTAGTAGCAACAATGCATACGTGTCGGTTCCCCTTCTATCACTGGGATCAAGCACCGTAAGATCGAACCCACTACAAAGCACCTCTTCCCATTGCAAGATAAATAGACCAAGTTGGCCAAACAAAACCCAAATATCAGAGAAGAAATACGAGGCTATAAGCAACCATGCATATAAGAGATCAAAGAAGACTCAAATAACTTTCATGGATAAAAACATAGATCTGGTCATAAACTCAAAGTTCATCAGATCCCAAGAAACACACCACAAAAAGGCTTACATCATATGGATCTCCAAGAGACCATTGTATTGATAATCAAGAGAGAGAGAGAGAGAGAGAGAGGAAACCATCTAGCTACTACCTACAGACCCGTAGGTCTACAAAGAACTACTCACGCATCATCGGAGAGGCATCAATGGAAGTGGTGGACCCCTCCGTGATGGTGTCTAGATTGGATCTGGTGGTTCTGGACTCCGCGGCGGCTGGAATTGATTTTGGTTCACTCCCCTAGGGTTTCTGTAATATTGGGGTATTTATAGAGAAAAGAGGTGGTTCAGGGGGCACCTGAGGTGGGCACAACCCAGCAAGGCGCGCTTGGGCCTCCTGGCGCGCCCTAGTGGGTGCTGCTCCCCTCGAGGCACCCCAGGTGCTTCCTTGGCCCACTGGATGTCTTCTGGCCAAAAAAAATCCTCAAGAAGTTTCGCTGCGTTTGGACTCTGTATGATATTGATTTCATGCGATGTAAAAAACACGCGGAAAAAAGCAACTGGCACTGGGCACTATGTCAATAGGTTAGTACCAAAAAATGATATAAAATGACTATAAATGATTGTAAAACATCCAAGAATTATAATATAACAGCATTGAACAATAAAAAATTATAGATACGTTGGGGACGTATCAGCATCCCGAAGCTTAATTCCTGCTCGTCCTTGAGTAGGTAAATGATAAAAACAGAATTTTGATGTGGAATGCTGCCTAACATGTTCATCACATTTCTTTTCTTTATAGCATGGACATATGGACTTTTATATGATTCAAAGCAATAGTCTAGTTTTGACGTGAAGACTTTAATACTCAAGTATACTGATAACCCACAAGTGTAGGGGATCGCAACAGCTTTCGAGGGTAAAGTATTCAACCCAAATTTATTGATTCGACACAAGGGGAGCCAAAGAATATTCTTGAGTATTAGCAGTTGAGTTGTCAATTCAACCACACCTGGATAACTTAGTATCTGCAACAAAGTATTTAGTAGCAAAGTAGTATGATAATAAAAGTAACGGTAGCAAAAGTAATGTTTTTGGGTTTTGTAGTAGTTGTAACAGTAGCAATGGAAAAGTAAATAAGCAAAGAACAATATGTGAAAAGCTCGTAGGCAATGGATCAGTGATGGATAATTATGTCGGATGCGATTCCTCATGTAATTGCAATAACATAGGGTGACACAGAACTAGCTCCAGTTCATCAATGTAATGTAGGCATGTATGCCGTAAATAGTCATATGTGCTTATGGAAAAGAACTTGCATGACATCTTTTGTCCTACCATCCCGTGGCAGCGGGGTCCTAACGGAAACTAAGGGATATTAAGACCTCCTTTTAATAGAGAACCAGAACAAAGCATTAGCTCATAGTGAATACATGAACTCCTCAAACTACGGTCATCACACTACAAAAAAAATACACTTCCGTGATGATACGTGTTTGTCACAGTAGGTCGCGTTTTTTGTCATGCATGTACATCCATGACAAATTTATGACAGAATCAAGATAGTCATACCTGTGCTGTCGTAGAAGTGTTCGATGACATTACCAAAATTATCATCACGGAAGTGTCCACTTCCATGACGATAAATCGCACGTCACAGAACTGCTTTCGTCAAGGGTGACCGACACGTGGCATCCACCATAACGGAACGCCGTTAAGCTATCGGGTCAGGTTTTGGATCCGATAACCCCTTAACAGCCCCGACCAATGGGGATTTTCCACGTGTAAAATCATCATTGGCTGGAGGAAACACGTGTTGGCTCACCGTTGGGACTGATGTCCCATTCCAGTGAAAAGGCTGGCCCGTTTGACTTGGTCAAAAGGTGGCGGTCTGGCCCATGGAAAGCTTGTTAACGGCCTGTTCGCATATAGCCCATTTACAGCCCGCTAACCCAAGGCCCGTTACGCCCTATCCGAATTAGGCCCAGTAGCGTCATCTGGGCCATCCAATATGATTCTAGCCCATTTTCACTTTTGGCCCATGTATGGCCCATGACGTCTTTCGGCCCATATGAGGCCCTACGTTACTCTTGGCCTCTTAACGGCCCGTGGTGAAACTGGCCCGCAATGAATAGTGTATCACTTTACACCCACTAACGGCCCGTGGCGAAACTGGCCCGTAATGAACAGTATATCACTTTATAATCATTAAGGGCCCGTTATTCAGTTGGGCCGTTTCCAGCAAATGTTATCTTTCGGCCTTCACAGAGCCCATTTATTCTTGGGCTCATTTCCAGCATTCGTTTACTTACGGCCCGTTACTGTCATTTTCTGCTTGTGGGCCAAATTCAGCCCGTGGTTACATCGGCCCGTTTGTGGTCCGTTAATACGTTGGGCCATTTTCATAGCGTCATCAAATATGGCCTATTAATGATGGCCTGTTATGGTCATACGGCCCGTATAAGGCCCATTGATGATACGGCCCGTAGAAGGCCCATTGTTTCTACGGCCCGTAGAAGGCCCATTGTTTCTACGGCCCGTAGAAGGCCCATTGTTTCTACTGCCCGTAGAAGGCCTACTGTTTCTACGGTCCATAGAAGGCCTACTGTTTCTACGGCCCGTAGAAAGCCCACTGTTTCTACGGCCCGTAGGAGGCCCAATGTCACTACAGTAAATATTAGCCCATGGTTATTGTGGACTAGTTTTAAAAAGAACTGCACTGACTACAAGCAAACAAATAAACAAGACAACAAGGAAATAAATAAGCAAGCAACTTATGCTAGGCTATCACGGCTGTTACACATATTACATCCACTGGGCATCAAAGTTCGCCACCAGTGCAAATATAGGAACAAAGCAGCATATCATATACACTTGTTGTCAAAGTTGGCGACCAGCGCAAATAAACGCCACAGCAAAACAAATCCAGAACTGAAACCACTTCAGAAGATCTCAAGAAACAATATCCTGGGTACCCATAATGCTGGCAAGATGCTTAGCAAGCTTATTAACTTTCTCTTGTTTGGCGCTTAAATCCTCCAGCGCTTGCTGTTGCACCAGAAAATATGCATCTGAATTCTGCAGGGACTTCCTCAGTCCTTCAGCTTCCTGTCGCAGCACATCTGATCGATGTCTTTCAACTTGAAGTTGAGACTCAAGAAGACGAACTGATTCAGGCAGCGAGTTCGAAGAGCTTGTGCCAGCAGTAGTGGCGAGTAACTCGAACACTACATCAAGATAGGACTTTTGGGTTCCCTCACTGTCGTCAAGATAGTTTTTATCAGCTTTCTTGGAGACCAACAGGGATGTCTCACTATCTTGAACCTTATCTGCATTACTTCCTTTACCATTGGATAACGCAGTACTGTTCTCCAATATTTTGTCCGCATTCTAAAAGAGAAACAAGCAGACACATCACATGTTTACCATGTTGTATATGAAACTCATTTTGGTAAATAAGTTTAGTAGTAAAGTGGACAGGATAACAGCATGAAACAAACATATATCTATGTGCCATGGTCACTTTATGGTCTATATCATTCTAGTTTTTGTTGCCAAATCAAGATAGAGACACAGTTCAAATAATATTTGTTCAAGACAAAGCAGAATAGACAGAATATAAGGGTGGGTAACTATAGAGCAATAACAACACTTGTAATGTGCATGACATGAGAACATAACTGTTTATTCAATTGAAACTGAAATCAACATAGAGCAGGTTACAACAGCAAACCTGTTAAAGAAACAGGTTTAAAACATACTTGTTGCGCCATTGGAGTTTCAATTCCATCCTTCAAATTTGAAAATAGTTGGTATGAGTAAATGCAGTAATGCAAGAGCAAAGGAGTATGAACCATAGCTACAGAACCTGACCTGAGAACAAATCTTCTTCTCCTTTAAGCGTTGAGTTGGGATTCTGAGTGGTGCTCCTTGTGCTTTGGGCACTGCAGTTCCCTTACTAACTGCTCGTGTTTGGGTGCTCTGTGGTGGAGACGGTGCTATGTCAACTGGAACTGGGTTACTATCTTTCGGGGTTGGAGTTAAAACGGGTGTAGCTGGTTCTCTGTCCAACTGGGTAGGGTACAATCTGCGAGAGTCTGGGTTATGTGTGGTGGATCTGGTCCTTGGGCAAGTACAACCGTGGTTCTATCTGCATCAACTGGTAGCACTATCTTTTCTGAAGACCGTGTTGTTACTTCCTTAGATACTGCCATCACGCTCTCCAATTCAAATGGCTGATAAACAAGAAAAGTAATTGAAAGTATAGACATTGTATGATAGACAGGTGCAATGGATAGTGGGGAATAAAAGAGGGCATGAAATAATTCATATTTATGTTGTCTAACCAAACAGGATATCATGACACAATTTCACATATATGATGGCTAACTAAACAGGATAGCATGACACAATTTCACATTATGATGGCTAAATAAAAAAGATGGAAAGACATAGTTCAAAATATGAGACTATGTAAACAGGATGACATGACATAACTATATAATGTGTTTATTAAATTGGTTGGCATGCCATAATTCACATACATTCATGGATAGAATGCCATAATTCTAAATATGATTACTGTAAACACTAAACAGGATGAGATGATATAACTATATGATGTCTTTATTAAATGGGTTGCTATGCCATAATTCAGATAGATGATGTGTATGTACTATGTAAACATGATGGCATGATATAATCCAAATATATGATTTATATAGTAAGCAAGTAAGCAGATGGCAATCTATATATTATGTAAAAGCTAAGCAATGCAAGACAACATGCATGACATGGGTAATATAACCCTGCCAAGTTTGAGCATAGACCTCAGGGGGGAAATAGGATTGGTCATCAGTCTCTGAATCCTCCTCTGAGGAGCTCTCTGTAGCCAGCAAGATGTCTGCTTCAGCAGGTAGCATTGTCTGCTCTGAATACCTTGTTTTCACTCCAGATACTTCCATCACCGCTTCAAATGGCTGATGCACAGGAAGAGTAGTTGAATATATAAACGTTGTCGACAAAT
The DNA here is from genome assembly GCF_002162155.2 of Triticum dicoccoides. Lineage (NCBI taxonomy): Eukaryota > Viridiplantae > Streptophyta > Magnoliopsida > Poales > Poaceae > Triticum > Triticum dicoccoides. The sequence goes on from NC_041385.1 coordinate 245,512,520, forward strand.
GGAACACGTAATACAAAAAAATGATAGCATGATATAATTCACTTACATGATGATTGGCTAAATAGCATGGCATTGCATAATTCACATATATAATGCCTTTGCAACAAGATAGCATTGTATAATTCACATATATAATGTCTTGCAACAAGATGGCAATGCATAATTCACATATATGGTAATTAGACACTGAACAGGTGGCATTCACACAAAGCATGTCTAAACTAATCAAATGGCATAGCAATGCGAGACACCATATGCACGATATGAGCAACATAACCCTGCCAAGTTAGAGCATACACCTCGGGGGGGGGGGGAATAGGACTCGTCATCTGTCTCTGAATCCTCCTCTGAGGAGCTATCCGTAACCAGCGAGATATGCGCTTCGTCAGATAGCATAGTCTGCTCAGAAGACCTTGTTTTCACTCCAGAATTTCCCATCACCGTGTCAAATGGCTGATGCACACGAAGAGCAGTTGAATGTACTAACATTGTTGACGAATGTAATATGTAACGAAAAAAAAGATGGCCTGATATAATTTACATATAAGATGACTGGCTAAGCAGGATGGCATTGCAAAATTCACATATATGATGCCTGGCTAAACAAGGTGGCATTGCATAATTCACATAAACGATGAATAAACTAAACAGATGGCATTCGCACAAAGGATGTCTAAACTAAGCAGATGACATATTTGATGTATAAAGTAAGCAATGCAAGACACCATATGCATGATATAACCAACATCAGCATGCCAAGTTAGAGCGAAGACCTCAGGGGGTAAATAGGAGTTATCTTCTCCTTCTGAATCCCCCTCAGAACAGATATCTTCCTCTCGATTACAATCCGAAATGCGTGGAGGGGGGCTGACTTTGTGCCTACCATGGAGCGATGTCTGCATGAAATTATATTGCCACGCAAGGCTCGTCTCTTTTGCTCTACATGTTCAGTTCCATTGTTCACAATAACTGTCATGCATAGGAATACAACATGGTGAGATTATGTAAGGAGTGCATGCAGAAATCCAGAGTGATGGTAGCAACCTGTGGATAGACCCAAAACCAATAATAACAGGCAGGTAATGGCTTCAGTTAATAAATACAGATAATGGCTTCTTTACTGTTTGTTTCCCACCCAACATGAAACTCATAGTAGACACCGGAGATTAACCAGATACTAGATAGATACTATTGATAGCGGCCCCGATATGTACCCTACAACCATTTAAAAACTCAAGTTTGACCATTAGTTTGGAGCTGACTCAGAGTCTAATTGGTGAATAGGACAATAAAGTAGCATGTAATATTAAGCGATGCATAACGTAAGCAGACACGAAAGAGTGCGACCTCTCTTGCGGACCCGTCCTCGAGGTCATCTGCTCGGTTGATGATGGTAATGCAGTTTTCATGGCTGCCAACGGCGGGGAAGAAGATCTGAGGCGGCGAAAGACAGTCTGGAGGCCGGATCCCTGCTCTGCTGGACCCTTCTGTCATTGGAGCAGCTGAGCTGGGGTGGACGACAGCGCAGCAGGACCGGGACAAACCACACAAGGTTTTCTTTGACAACTATCTGTAAGAGAAGAAATTCTGTAAGGGCTCGTTTGAATTGGAGGATTCCAACAATGCAGGGATAGGAAATAGATAGGAATAGGATAGGAATGCACGTGCAAAACAGAGAATTTAAAAACACAGGATTTCTGCCAATCTGGTTGTTTGATTCACAACTATTGGAAGATCACAGGATGCAAAGAAGCATGGTGAGATTAAGTCAAACCACAAGAAAATGTATGGTTATAATGCTATTATGCTACTATCTCTTAGTCTTGTGCTTCATGAATAGGAATTTGAACAGGAGGACAAGTGAAAATTAAAATTCCTACGTTTTTTCTTTCAAGGAGACACTAAAGGAACAAATCCGTGTGCTCATTGGACAATATATATAACATGTAGAGTAAAAAGAGATGCAACAAGTGTACAACCTCTTTGGCGAAGCCATGTCGATCTCAGCATGATTGGGTTGGCCGGTGAGGATGCTCCGGCTGACTTTGCTGTCGGAGGAGGGGAAGAAGATCTTAGGCGTCTGGAGATGGAGCCGGAGGTACTGCTCCGCTGTGATGGAGGGTTTCATCGTTGGAGCAGCTCCGGTGAGTTGTAGGACGCCGAGGCCGAAGCAGGACAAGAGAGACAACGAACAACGTTAACCTGAGTGGAATTCTAATAGCATATCCAATACATGACGTAAAATACATAACCACAAAGTGCTAGATGTAAAATACATCAGCCGCTCATCTCTGAACTTACTGTCGAAACTGAACTTAACTGTCGAAACTGAACCTAACTGTCGAAACTGAATTTTGCTGTCGAAACTGAATTTTGCTGTCGAAACTGAACGCACTAGCAAGGTGAGGCTACACGTCAGTCGATTTTGCAGCCGTTGGATACGAAATCAAGGGCCTGCGGTTCATCTTCAACCTCCACTCCCCCTGAGCCGCCAGCCACCACCGGCCAAACAGCAGCCCCCCGCCGCCCGCGGCTGGCGGTGCGCCGCCCCGCCCGCCCCGAAAACACTCCTCGCCGCCGGTCCGCCGCCGCCCTGGCCATCCCTATAGGCCTCCCCCGTGCCAAGCTTTTTCTCCGGCGATCCCCACGCCACCGCCCCGCCAACGCCCCGCCACCGCCGGCGACCACCGCCCCCATCCTGAACCCTAAGATAGATAGTGGGGTACCTCTCCGGCGAGCCCCCCTCCCCGCTGCGGCTGGTTCTTACTTCACCCCGGCGAGCCCACCCCTTGGAAATCGACTGACCCAAAAGTCGATTCAGTCGACTGAAGTGTAGCCAAATCGAAGCAGCATCGCAAGCAAGAGCAAGAGCGAGAGCAGCAGCGCGAGAAAGAGCAATAGCAAGAGCAGACCAGGCAGGGGACAGAGAGCAAGAGCAGAGCAGCAGCGCGAGCGAGAGCTAAAGCAGCAGCAGCTCCTACTGATGTGGATGTCACCGCCGAGGGAGCGACGCCGTGGAGGAAGTGGCCGGCGACGCCGCCGTGGATGGAGCCGCGCCGTGTTGGCTCGGGACCGAGCGCCGGCAGCACCGTGAGATTGAATCAAGAAGAAAATGCGGCGATTAGTGTACAACCTCTTTGGTGGCGCCGATTAGGCCGCAGCTTCATCCGAGGAAACGGTGATGATGATGCTCTTCCGGTGGTGCAGGTGAAGACGGCGGTGTGGGAATGGAGGTGGCGCGAAAGACGAGGGGAACTTCGGGGCAGCTCCTTGGAGGTGGAGGACGGGGTGGCTGAACCGGCGGGACGATGAGATCAACGACGGATCGTCATCCGGTATGGTGGATGAGGGACGTCGAGGTGTTGCTGTGGACGACGTCGTCGGGGAAGAAGCTCCGGCTGGGTGGCGGACGGAGCAGGGTGTGGGGTTTCGTCGCGGGTTTTCGCGGCCTTGGTGTACGAATGGGTGGGCGGATGGGATGGCAGTAGGGAACCATGGCTTAGAGACGCGCTTGTCCGAAATGTGGGGTAAGCTACGAAAGTACCCCCCACCGATTTGAGGCGGTTCTTTCGGTTCAGGAGTACCACGGGCATTTCGCGTGTCGGTATTTCACAGGAGGTGGGAGTTTTCGCGCGCGTTGTAATTTCGGAATAGCAACGCGCGGGTTGAGATGGAGGGAGTTGTCAGAGCACAACGAGACAAAGATATATCTTAAATATTTCGGGCTAACAAGGCACGGGTTGAAATTTCCGGACAAGCCTAACGTGTACTATACCAAATCAATGTGCACTACAAATGTCATTCAAAACTTTGAATTCATGTTATGTTCAATTAAAATATTTTGCTACGAGTATAATGCATGCAACCTACTACTCAAATGAACGTTTTAGTGCATTCCAAACGTATATACTACCGCTTCAATATGAACTAAATTTGAATAAGATCTACAGTAATGATTGTTGTGAAGTCAAAGCATTTGAATTCGTTTCTCTGTTTTAATAAGATCTACAATCATCATTATTGTCAAGTTAAACCATCGTTTGTGTATTATTTTCACAGCACACCAAATGATCAGTATCGAGTTACATATGAACTATGTGTACTACATGAACTCGAACTAGATTTTTTGAATCCAATTTATTTTGATTTCAAATCACATTACATTTCTAGCTCTAGCTAGATCTTCATAATCTAAACCATGTCTCATATGTATAATGTGTTTATCACATTATGTATGGTGCCCCGCCCCCTACGCCTACAAGTATTTAGATGTGAGTTGCAAACACCACACATTACCACAAATTCAAATAAAATGTGAGAATGTTCGATATATAGTATTGTTTAGATTGCTCGATATTTAGTTGTAAGCTGCAAACGCCGCACATTATCACAAATTCAAATAAAATGTGGGATTGTTTGATGTATAGTATGGTTTAGATTGTTCGGCATTTAGCTGTGAGTTGCAAACGCCATGCATTATCACATTATGGTATAGCATGTGCACAACACGTGTATCACCGCTATATTCATGCATGCAATGTTTAAAACTCTATGATCTCCTATTCAAATATATGAATCCGCTTTCATATCAAACTATGATCTTTGTTAGTCTCTTACACCCACACAGTCCTCAAACCTTTGTAGCTACCACTAACTTTCTCTCGTGCATGCACACGCCCTCCTCGCCCTCCCCCTCCCTCGGCATTCTATCCACCGGGCACATTCATTTTTTCCTTTAGGTCATTCTCCCAGAGTCTCCACAACTCCTTTCCGACACACAGCGATCGATAAACCTCTCCAGCGATGCCTGCCTACAGCATACACACACAGCTTCAATCTCCTCCTTTATGTGTCCTTGCCTCGTGTCTCTCATACGGTCAGACACACGTGTAAACTCTCACCCCTCTTTTAATCGATCTCACAACCGCACACTCCTCCCCCTATCCAGCTAGTAGTTGGGCCTCTCGCACTACCTCCTAGCTCCATTCTCTCTGTCTATCCATCTCGCTGGGCTTTATTTCCCTCTAACAAATGGACATACACCGATCGATCTCTCGCTATACATATAGCCAGCTAGGTCCTTATAACTCGTTTTTACCCACACATTGATCAATCTACCTCATTAGTTGTGTCTCTCCCTTCCTCCGACAAACAACAATTGATCTACCGATCTAGTTAGGTTTTCTTACCAAACACATGGTTACCCTTCATCATCCATGGATGCGTCCCGACAGATCTATCACGCACAGGCACACACAGAAACACATCCCCACTCTTATTGATAACATTGCAGTTCCACCCTCAGTTTGTCTAGTAGGCCTCTCCCAACATCTCCGAGAAGCAACTCCATCACCCATCCAGCACTCTACCCCTCTCCCTCCCTCTCCCTCCCTCTCTCTCTCCTCTCTCTCTCTGTCCCATCATATTTCCCGTCCTTCAGTTATGTATGGATGTCGACCGATCTCCCTCATGACATAGCTGGGTCTCTCCTTCTCAACACATATACGAGTCGTTCTACCTCTATAGTTAGGCCTCTGACTACCCCTCCCCCACCCCCTCCCCCACCCCCACACCGATACATCAAGCGCTCTAGTCATGTCTCCCTGCCACACACAAACTTGACATGTGCCCTCTAACGTTCCCGTAGGCCAGTCGACCTATATCTTTGACTTGCACACACACACGCAATTTCGACGGCTCTCTTCATCGATCTCGTACCCACCCGTACTTGATCCTCTCTTTGACTCTATCAATA
>NC_041385.1:245518628-245543797 GCF_002162155.2 Triticum dicoccoides
CACTCACGAACGCGGTTTGTATCTCTCACACCCACCCACGTAGGTGGGGGACGTGCACGGAGAGAAGAGGTGCATGCACGGCGCACGTACTCCCGTCTTTTTCCCAACCACACCCGCGCGGGTACACGGTGGAGCTCATTTCTGTATGAAAAAGGCAGTCCACGTGGTAATTTGGCACGTGTACTGATTGTCCACTTGGTGGAGGGAGGATCGTCTACCACGGGTGAACAAACAAATTGCAACTTGACGCGTTATGTTAAATTAAAAAAAGAGGCAAACCATGTGGGGCCTACCTTAGAGGCAAGGCTCTATACACTGGAGTACTTTTGACGTGTCACGTCGATGTCAACTCGCAGAACGAGGAGAAGCTTGCTTAGTACGCCGTCTCCCCTGCCCACGGGCGCGGTGGCTCGCAGGATGAGGTGAAGCTTGCTCCTCCCTCGCCCATGCACGCGTTGGCTAACAGGACGAGGAGAAAAATTTACTACTCCCTTCATTTACTCCTCGTCCCTACTACCTTGGTTATAGAGATTATATCTTATTGTTTGGAATATATATGTCCTTAGTAGATTTCAATGTGAACTACTAGTACATACTCCAAACACTAATGTATATAGACGTATTTTAGAGTATACATTCACTCATTTTGCTCCGTATGTAGTAGCACTCTCCCTCGCCCCTCGACCCTCACCCACGTGGTGGACGTGCAGCAATTCATTCGGTCTCATATAGCCAGAACGATATATACTGCACTACCATTATTGCTCGACTTCCCGAAGAGGCGAAGAGCCAATCGCAAGGTTAATATTTTGGAGATGCCAAGCGCAAGGTTATAGGAGAACGAGTAGTAGGTGCCGCGTCATTTATAAATAATTGTTTTTCTTCAGTGGCACGTATGCAATATGCTAGGTTCACATGGAGAGAAAAGGAAACCGCTCCACTATATACATAGTCAGGACGGGCCAACCTACACGGTTGCTTGCTGGGGTTGCTCTCTTCACACTCTCTCGCACAAAACGACTATGCCCACATCTCTAACATCCTGGCGGATCACGTCGGCTTGGGGAAGGGGTGGATGCTTAGTGTAGATGCGGTGTCCGTCGCCGACGGCGAAAACCCACTGTCGGCACGTCCCGATCAGGGGTCCCCGCCATTCTCTCTCACAAAGCCGGTGAGGTTGCCTTCATCCCTTGCTCACTGCCGCGACGTGGGCAGTTGCCGCCTCCCGCCGCCCTCCTCAAGGTCGAGCTACGTCCCTCAGGTACAACTCCCTTTACAGCCGGCTTGCACCACTGCTCCAGCTGCCCACATCACTCCTTGTGGATATTTCTCTACTTCTTTGCCCCGCACATACCTGATGCCTCTACTGGCTTCTACGTACTGTATTTGTGATGAGTTTATGTCTCATCAACTAGCCTTAGTAATCTTATTCTAATCACACTTCTTCAATTTCTTTGCCACAGGGATGCTCATCTCGATTTTGGTGAAACTGCACAAAATGATCCGATGGTCAAAAGGTTGCAAACTTCATTTATTAGGAAGCTCGAACGTTGCCAGCAAATTGAAGCCTGGTCAGGGTTCACGATTCAAGGGCTAGCGACTGCATGGATCATTTTTTTTTCTTTAGCTGCCTCTATTCCAAAATAAGTGTCAACTTTAGTAGTAGTACAACTTTGTACTAAAGTTTGCACAAAGTTGAGACACTTATTTTGGAACGGAGGGAGTACATATTTGCTATGATCTGTCAATCATTGAGATGCAATAGCATGCATGTTAGTCTCCTCTGTATTTGATGAAATGTTGCAACGGGCAACCTTGGACGCAAGATACATGTAATAGGAGCTGGAAGCTTCATAGCATTGTACAAATTTATCTCGCTGATAAATTACAGTACGTACTAGTACTATACTAGTACTTCCTCCGTTCCTAAATATAAGTCTTTGTAGAGATTTCACCATTAACCACATGCGGATGTATATAGATGCATTTTAAGTGTAGATTCATTCATTTTGTTCCGTATGTAGTTCACCTAGTGGAATCTCTACAAAGAATTATCTACTAGTAATAGCTAGCCCCCACTACTAGGAATTCTCTATCCTCTCCTTGAGCCACATCATCAAAATTGACGTAGCCGTTAGATGAAGTAAATCAGTCATAATAGCCGTCTGATCTAGATGTTGAGAGGCTCAGCACTAAGCCACATGCAAGCATGCATAAATACCGTGGCACATGCATGTGAGTGGGTTTTAAATCACATCAACATGTCTGCTGAAAGTGCGTTATATCGACTAGAGGGGGGGTGAATAGGCAATTTTTATGAATTCTTCACTGAGGAATTTGCTGGTGAGGAAATTCCTTAGCGAAGAACTACTTGCAGCGGAATAAGTACTCAGAGGTAAACATAACAGGATACAAGCATGGTCATCATGATGAAATGAAGACAAGCACAGAGTACAGAAAGCGTAAACACAGGATAACAAGGTGAAGACAAACAGACTGAAGAAATTGAACTGAGGAATTTGTGAAAGTCTTCAGTCAAAGTCTTCAAGCACAGATATGAACAACATTCAACACAGTAATGAGGAAATGGAAGGGTTGAGGAAATAGAACCAGTTAGTTGGTGAAGACAGTGATTTGGTAAACCAGTTCCAACTGCTGTCTCAGTTGTACGTCTGGTTGGAGCGGCTGAGTATTTAAACTCGAGGACACGCAGTCCCGGACACCCAGTCTTTGAGCCGAAACTCAGGACACCCAGTCCTCACCGTATTCTCCTTGAACTAAGACCAAGCAGGCCTCGTCCAATCACTCGTGGTAAGTCTTCAGGTGACTTCCAAACCTTCACAGACTTGGTCACTCGGCAATCCACAATTCCTCTTGATGCTCTAGACCTTGACGCCTAACCGTCTGGAAGAAGCACAGTCTTCAAAGGTAACAAGCGTCGGATCCACGCGGGATCAATTTCTTCGGTGATGTTCAATCACTTTGGGTTTGTGGGGGTTTGGTTTTGGGATTTTCCTCACTTGATGATTTTCGCTCAAAGTCCTCGGAGGATGGGTTGCTCTCAAATGACAAGTGTCAAGTTCTCTCGGACCAGCCAACCAGCCAGTGGTTGTAGGGGGCGGCTATTTATAGCCTAGGGAGCAGCCCGACATGATAAGACATAAATGCCCTTCAATGATATGACCATTAGGTGGATAAGATATTTGGACAGCCGGCGCGTAGCACAGCAACGGTCGGAAATTTGACTCTCAAATTCCTCAGGGCTATCATGTTCCTCACTGTGTAGGCAATTCGCACTGGCGAATTCCTAACTCCTCAGTCATAGCAAAGTCCTTAGTGACCAGAAGAACCGCGTCTCTGTCACTGAAGAAAATGACTGAACTGTGTGAGATTTCCAATGGCTTCACTCGAAGGGATTGGTAGGTGTAGGATTTTGAGTTGAGCATCACATGGAAATTTTTCCTTAGTATTTCCTCGACCCCCTTTAATGGTACGGTGTTTCCTATGACTCAAGAAAGAGAAAATGAAACTACCAAAGCAAAGTCTTCACGCTTCATGTTCCTCGAATGAATACCAAGTCTTCAAGGTCACACCAATTTCTTCACTTTCAAAGTCTTCAGAAAGTCTTCAGAATATCAAAGTCTTCAGTCGAAGAACTTCATTTTTAGGGGTCGACTTTCTCTGTAAATATCAAACTCCTCATAGACTTATAGACCTGTGTACACTTACAAACGCATCAGTCCCTTAACCTATAAGTCTTCAATACACCAAAATCACTAAGGGGCACTAGATGCACTTACAATCGCCCCCTTTTTGGTGATTGATGACAACATAGGTTAAGTTTTCAACGGGGATAAATATATGAAGTGTAAATACTGATACTGAGGAATTTGATTGCAAGATATAGAAGAACTCCCCCTGAATATGTGCATAGTGAGGAATTTGCTTTTGAAGCAATGCACATTTGAAGAATTGAATCATGGAGATATCCCCCTATATCTTGTAATTCATACACGCATTTGATATATAATATGAAGAATTTGAAATGCATGATGAAATATGGTGCCTGATGAAATTCAGCATGCATGCAATAATATTAATGAGGAATAAGCATGCAGAATAACACATCAAAAGTATCAGAGCACAGTGCATCAAACGTATCAGAGCATCATGCACCGTCCAAAAGTATCAGGGCACCATCGGGTTTAAGATTACAACTCGATCCAATAAAAAGTTTCGGAAGAACGAGAGTTGTAACTTAACAAAAACGCCCATAATATAAACCCGCGTGAAGACTAACTCAGATTTCTCCCCCTTTGTCATCAAATGACCAAAACGATCGAAACTGAGGACTAACGCCCCTGAAGAATTTCAAGTAGATGGAGGAGCGCCAGCGTTGTCGGGGTTGTTTGTTGAAGTAGGGCCTGCCACAGTGTCGTCCAAATCTTCATGCTCATCAGTTGCACGCGATGAAGAATAAGAGCTGGCCACCAGATCAGGAACTTTGACTCTCTTGAATTTCTTCGGAGGTGGTGCAGACCAGTCAAATGCTTCCTGGAGACCCATAGTCTTTAGTTCTTCCGCGCTATATACATGAGTGAGAACAGCCCAGGTGCGGTTGAGGGTTTCATGAAGGTGATAATGATTTTTCTTCACATCATTATGGGTTGAGGTCATGTTGTGAAGAATAGCAGCAAACTGACGCTTCACCCATTTGTGATTGCGATCAACCTTCTGATGAAGACTGAGGAGTAACTCACGGTCAGTCATCACCCTGGGTGCTGTGGCTTGAGGCTTTTGCTTGGCTGAGTATTTGCGGCAGTGTCATGTGTGGTAGAATCATCATTGGTAGAGTAAGATGTAGCCAGACGAAATTGACCATCCAATGGACGAGTGCCTTCATCGATCATAGCAGCTGCCTTGCCTTTATCATCAGATGATGAAACTGGTCGCTTGAGGACTTCAATGGGAGGCAAGTAGCTACCATGGTTCAGAGTGTCAGCCTTGTAATTCAGTGAAGATCTTGCCCTTATGAATCTCATAATCCAAGGCGCATAGGGCTTCAGCTCGAAAGGTGACATAGCAACATTAGCCAGAGTCCTCATGAAGAAATCATGGAAGTTGACGGGAACGCCATGAATGATGTTGAAAAGCATGTTCTTCATGATGCCAACGACATCTTCATCATTTGAGTCGTGCCCTTTGATTGGACTCATTGTCTTCGTCAGGATTTGATAGACAGTTCGGGGCACATAAAGCAAGTCCTTGACGAGGAATTTGGTTCGTGGGGCCTGCCCTGGCTTCAAAGGCTTCATGAGCACTTGCATATAATGATTCGTCAGTTCAGGGTCATTGTAGATGCAACGTGCACTGTCATGGGGAGGATCAAGAGGAAGGACACGAAGCAATTCAGTTGCTGGTGCCTTGTAGTGAGTGTTTTCGGTCATCCAATCCAGCACCCATGAATTGACGTCTTCAGCATCTTCGGTGATATGCAGTGTGGCGTAGAACTGAAGAATGAGTTCTTCATTCCAATCACAGATATTAGTGCAGAAATTCAGTAGTCCTGCATCGTGAATAACACTGAGGACAGGCTCTAAGCATGGCAGAGATTCCATATCCACATGAGGAATATGTTCATGATCGAAGATTTTGCCCTTGTGAAAGAGCACTGAGGAATAGAAGTTGGCTTGAGTAGGAGTCCAGAAACGCCTCTTCCTTATGCGAGCAGAGTCATATGGATTATAATCAGTGAAGAACACATGCTCAGAGAAGAAGTCTTCAGCCTTGAACTTTTGCTTGCTTGAGAACGGATTCTTTGGCTTGGGAAAAGGAGTGTCAGTGATTTGCAGCACAACCTCAGGAATCGCGAGCTCAGGCACTGCAGGCTGAGGAATTTCTGGTTCCTCTTCTTGTGCAACTTGAGGATCAACAGCAGCAGGTTCTTCAGCACTAGCGGCTGGAATTTCTTCATGAACAGATGAAGTGGGATGAGTTTCTTCAGAGCCCATTTGAACAGTTGTAGCCGGGGACTAAGGAATCTATTGAATAGGAGTGAAGAGAGGAGTATTGGGATGCTGACTTTCCCAAAAGTCATCATTCATCACTGGTGTAGTGCATCCAATATCCACATCTTCATCTTCATTTTCAATTTCCTCAACACCAGCCTCTTCAGCTGTGAACTGAGGCATAGGTGAGGAAACGACTGGCGTTGAAGGGAATGCTTCCACTTCAATTTCTTCATCAAGCTGCTCTGACGTAGCAGCAGAATGATTTTCTTCATCAGATCCGCTTGGGATCTTGTAGTCTTTTCCATAAGGAACAATTTCCTTTGATGACATGGAGGAAATCGGAACGGCATCAATAGGATTTTCAAGAGAGCTGGTCATTGGCTTCATTTTCTTCGTAGCCGAAGAATTGGACGCAGCTGATGCCTTCCTTTTCTTCACTGCAGCTCGCTCTGCAGCCTTGGTCTTCTTCACTTCATAGGCAGAAGGAAGAATTGGAGTTGTGTTGGCGCGGGAGGAGCTGAGGACTGTGGTTGATTTTCTTCAGGCGCAACTGATGCAGTTTCCCTGATCTCTTCAGTTTCTTCAGGCGCACCACTAGTGGATGCCCTGGCAATTTCTTCAGCAGCTGGAACGGAGTCATCAGCCCTGGAACTTGTATTCTTATCAGCAGGCTGAAAGTCATCAGCGGTGCTGGCATGTTCTTCAGCAGGCTGAGCAGAGTCTGCAGGGCTGCAACAGTTGACATTTTCTTCGTCAGGTTAAAGAATCTCACTTTGGCTCCTTGCCAATCAGCATTGTATGCATCAAAGTCCTTGCTGAGGGCTTGGATTTTAGATTGAGCCTTGAGAAGTTCTTCAGGTGTCAGTCTGACAACGTTCTTCTTCAGAAGCTTCTCCTTTCTAGCTTGAGCTCTCTTTATCTCACGAGCCTTTTCAAACTTCCATTTCTCTTGAGAGATGAAATGGGTCAGCATATGACTTTGACCAGGAGTCAGAGGCAAATCAGGCATTGGAGTGTTTGGATCCTTGTGCCAGAGGTCAATGTAGTCAAGGATTTTCTTCGGATCCAACAGCAGTGGCACAGATGTGCCCTTGGCTCTAGCGGCCTTTGCTTGTCTGTCTCTGATGATTTCAGCAAGTTCTTCATCAGAGGCCTCATCATCAGAGGGCACTTGGAATGCAACCTGTTTCTTCCTTGGACTTGGCCGAGGACCGCGTCCAGCTGTTGCTTTTGTCTTCAATAGTTAGGGGCCTGATGAGCACATTGGTGCAGCTGAGGAACTTGCTGAGACACCAGAAGCAATTGAGAAACCCTGAGTCCTTTGGCATGTAGCCATATGCATAGGAGTTGAGGACTTTGAGGGAGCTGCTGAGGACTTTGGTGGAGCAGTAGCAGTCTGAGGAATTTTCCATGAGGGCGCAGCTGAGGAACTTGGCCGTGAGGGCGCTGAAGGTGAAGCACTTGGCTTACGAGCAGGCTTCTTCGGCATTGATTTCCTCAGTTTGACCGAGGTCTCAGCGGCAGCAGTAGCGGCATAATCCTCATTGAATTTCCTCACTGCCTCCTTGGCTTGTCTTGCCAGTTTTGCTTGACGCCTAGCCCATTCTTCAGGAAAGTCCTCACCACGCTTGATGCTGGTGGGATCAGCTACTTGGCCAGGTGCCAATGGAGCTCTCTAGCATGGAGGATTTAAGGCGAATTTCTTCATGTACTTAGGAGTAACATATCGATATTCCCTCCATTCTCGTGCCCATCTTCGTTCAATCCTCTGGATGCGCACTTTGCGCTGATTCTTGTTTTCTTTGCCAAACTTGGCTTCATCAGTTGTGCAATAATCCTTGTATATTTCATCAGGGATCTTGAAAGCAGTCATGACCTCAGGTTTCTTTCCTCCTTTCTGCGGTCTCTTTCCTTCAGCCATTTTCTTCAGATGAGGAATTTGAACAATTGAACACTCTGAAGAAGTATGCAGTTTTTCTTCGAGGAACGCTGCAAATGAGTTAAGTTGATGAGAACCTAGTGATTCAGCAGCGGACATGAGTACCTGTGAACAGAGTGTAGGTGCGAGGAATTTGGAGAGGTCATATGCGTTCTCAGAAGATTTTTTGAAATGACAAGTTTTGAGGAATTTGACCAGTTGAGCCTTGAGGAATTTCACTAAGCGTTCTTGTCTTAGGTTCCAGAGTTGTACAGATAAAAATCGGCACAATTGAGGAATCTTGAAGCAATGAGTGCTTAGAGAGATGGATCAAGAGCATACAGTGTGTGAGGTGTTCATATGTGAAGATTTGAAGAATAAAACACCTTTGAAGATTTTCAGAAAAGTTTGAGAATCAAAGCGAGTAATAAAAGTGACTTTTAATTACCCGAACTGAAGAACACGACGAACTGAGATGAACAGCGGTGAAGTTCGTCAAGTTAGATCTCCCACGCCCTAACTTGGCAGAGGGAGACAGCTACGGCGGCGGCGGAGTGAAGATTTCCACAGCCGGCACGAGTACGACGGCGACGAGGTCGAGGCAGTGAAGCTCTTCCTCACCGACGGCGATGGAGTAGCGGCGGCGCTAGGGTTTGAGGAGCTCGAGCGAGAGACAGCGACCGAGCGGAGTAAATGAAGTGAGGAAGGGGAGAGGGGTATTTATAGCCACTGTAAAAACTGTTCGCCCGAAGATTTTGGGTCAAACATGCCCCTGCCCTTTCTCCTTCACGCGACATGTGTCACCCACGTACTGTGCAGATGAGATCGTGTAAGATCATGGGTGATTATAATAATGCATCGTGGGATGCGGAACGGTTTGAGCGGTAAAACCGAAAATCTGGATAAGATTTGTTTTAAAGTTTCGTTCGCAATTTCTTCAGCTGACAGGACACAGCGAAGACTTTGAACGAGTTTCAAATAGAACGCACATGAAGAATTTGTGAATATATTGGGTTGAGTATAGCATAGAGGGGGAAGGGTCCAATCACATTCACTTAGCGGAAAACGCAACTTGAAGAAATAGCCATAAGTGAATGCTGTAGAGGACATAAACTCATATATATATATATATATATATATATATATATATATATATATATATATATATAGCCAATGAAGAAAACGACGGAAACAGTGAAGATTTTGCAAAGTTGAAGAATTTGAAAAACTGAAGAATTTCAAAAATGAGGAAAAACTCAAATTGAAGATTTTCAACTGTTTGTGGTGGCGTGGCCCACCGTATAAGAATGATGATTTCAGACACCACGTACAATTGTCGTAGGGTTCTGAGAATCAAATTCTTCATTAATTTCTTCACAGTTAGAGTGTTATTCTTCATTGATTGAAGAACAACGTTTCTTCATGTGTTGCACATCTAAGTCATCAATTTTGCATAAGTGTTAGGATGTCTGTCCTTTTCAAAGAACATTCAAAGACTCTAAGATATTTAGCTCACACCGCAACTTGCTAAATCTCTTCTCATCCAAGGGCTTGGTGAAGATATCAGCTAGTTGTTCTTCAGTCTTCACGTGCTCGATGGAGATGTCGCCCTTCAATACAAGATCACGAAGAAAATGATGACGAATTTGAATGTGCTTTGTCTTCGAGTGCTGAACTGGGTTGTGAGCAATCTTTATGGCACTCTCATTGCCGCAGAGGAGAGGCACATTCTTCACGTTGATGCCATAGCCCTTGAGGGTTTGCTTCATCCAAAGCAGTTGAGCACAACACGAGCCAGCAGCAATATATTCAGCTTCAGCAGTAGATAGTGATACGCAGTTCTGTTTCTTCGAGGACCAACAGACCAAAGATCGTCCGAGGAAATGACAAGTGCCAGATGTTGACTTGCGGTCCACACGATCACCAGCATAGTCAGAGTCAGAATATCCAATGAGATCAAAAGCAGAGCCCTTGGGGTACCATAATCCTAGTGTTGGTGTGTGAGCTAGATATCGAAGAATATGCTTCACAGCCTTATGGTGTGATTCCTTCGGTGCAGCTTGAAATCGGGCACACATGCAAACACTGAGCATTATATCTGGCCTAGATGCACATAAGTACAATAAAGAACCAATCATGGAGCAGTATACCTTGTGATCAAAGTCAATACCATTTTCATCAGTGCATAGATGGCCATTTGTGGGCATAGGAATTTTGACGCCTTTGCAATCTTGCATGCTGAATTTCCTCAGTACATCTTTGAGGTATTTCTCCTGAGATATGAATATGCCATTGCGCTGCTGACGGATTTGAAGACCTAAGAAGAATTTCAACTCTCCCATCATAGACATTTGATATTCTTCACTCATCATATAGGCAAATTCATCACTATAACGTTGGTCAGTACAGCCAAAAATAATATCATCAACATATATTTGGCACACAAACAGTTCACCATCATAAGATTTAGTAAAGAGACTAGGGTCGAGTGAACCGGGTGTGAAGCCATTCTTCACGAAGAATTCCTTCAATGTATCATACCACGCCTGAGGGGCTTGCTTGTGGCCATAGATGGCCTTATTGAGTCTGAAGACTTTGTCAGGATTCTTTGGATCTTCAAAACCTGGGGGTTGAGCAACATATACTTCTTCCTCAAGCTTACCATTGAGGAATGCACTTTTCACATCCATTTGATATAAGATGATATCATGATGGTTAGCGTAAGCAAGTAATATGCGAATAGCCTCAAGTCTAGCAACAGGTGCAAAAGTTTCATCGAAATCAATTCCTTCAACCTGTGTGTAGCCTTGAGCTACTAGTCGTGCCTTATTCCTCACCACTAGGCCATTTTCATATTGCTTGTTGCGATAGATCCACTTTGTGCCAATGATATTATGCTTGCGAGGATCTGGGCGATTGACCAATTCCCAGACATTGTTTAGCTCGAACTGATGTAATTCTTCTTGCATAGCCTGAATCCACTCCGACTCCAGAAATGCTTCATCTACCTTAGTGGGCTCTGTGATAGAGACAAAAGCATAGTGCCCACAAAAGTTAGATAAATGTGAAGCTTTTGAGCGTGTGAGAGGACCTGGTGCGCTAATGTCATCGATGATCTTCTCCACTTGCACTTCTTTTGCAACACGTGGATGAGCTGGTTGTCGCTGAGGATTTTGATCAACATTTTCTTCAGCACCATTTTCCCCATCATGTTCTTCAGGTGCATCAGCTCGATGTTCTTCATGAACAGGAATGAATTCTTTAGCAGATTCTTCAGTAGGAATGACATCCTCAGTTGCCTTGAGCTTGATAGCATCCTCAGGTGCTGGTTCATCTAACACAGAAGGTAGGTGCTCTCTTTGCGAGCCATTAGTTTCATCGAACCGCACATCTACAGTGTCAACAATCTTGTGAAGAACAATGTTGAAGACTCTGTAGGTGTGCGAGTCCTTTCCGTAACCAAGCATAAAACCTTCATGTGCTTTCGGTGCAAATTTAGAGTTGTGGTGAGGATCTCTAATCCAACATTTAGCACCGAAGACTTTGAAATAACTCACATTGGGTTTCTTGTCAGTGAGGAGTTCATAGGCCGTTTTCTTGAAGAATTTGTGAAGATATACTCTGTTGATGATGTGGCACGCAGTATCAATTGCATCAATCCAAAAACGCTGAGGCGTTTTGTATTCATCAAGCATAGTGCGAGCCATCTCAACAAGAGTTATGTTCTTGCGCTCCACGACGCCATTCTGCTGAGGAGTATAAGGCGCAGATAATTCATGAGTAATACCAAGTTCATCAAGCATAGTGCGAGCCATCTGAACAAGAGTTCTGTTCTTGCGCTCCACGACGCCATTCTGCTGAGGAGTATAAGGCGCAGATAATTCATGAGTAATACCAAGTTCATCAAGATAGGCATCAAGACCGGAATTCTTGAACTCAGTTCCATTGTCACTTCTGATATGCTTAATCTTCACACCAAAGTTGGTTGAAGCCCTCGAGGAAAATCGTTTGAAGACTTCCTGCACTTCATGTTTGTAAGTAACAATGTGTACCCATGTATATCGAGAATAATCATCAACAATGACAAAACCATATAGAGATGCATCTTTAGTGACTGCTGAATAATGATTAGGTCCGAAGAGGTACATGTGAAGCAATTCGAATGGACGGGTAGTGGTCACGATAGTCTTCGCTGGATGCTTGGCCTTGGTCATTTTTCCAGCTTCACAGGCTCCACATAAGTGATCCTTGAGGAATTTGACATTCTCAATGCCAATGACATGCTTCTTCTTCGCAAGCGTGTTCAAATTCCTCATGCCTGCGTGACCAAGTCGTCGATGCCATAGCCAGCCTTCTGAAGCTTTTGCAAGTAGACACACGGCTGGTTGTGGTCCTGTAGAGAAATCAACAATATACAGATCTCCTCTCCTAAAGCCTTCGAAGACTTTGGAATTGTTAGCTTCCATAATCACAACACAGCAATATTTGCCAAAGACAACTACCATATCAAGATCACAAAGCATTGAGACTAACATGAGATTGTATCCTAAGGACTCAACAAGCATGACTTTGTCCATGTGTTTATCCTTAGAGATTGCAACCTTACCAAGACCCAATACCTGACTTTTGCCTTTGTCAGCAAAGATGATATGCTTCAGAGGTGACAGTGTTAAAGGAGCATCCATCAATAGATTCTTGTCACCAGTCATGTGATTTGTACATCCACTATCGAGGACCCATTCAGTAGTTTTGGGTTGATCATCCTGCAGATGAATTAGTGTAGCTTACAATCTCATATGCTTCATCAGTGAAGAATAAGATATCAAGTTCATCAGATGAATTTCATCAAACAGTAAGCAGATATAGCAGTATGAGGACGTGTGAAATGAAAGTTCATTTCACCATGATTCGCCTGTGTCCTTTCAGGCAATTTCGTCAGGTCCCCAGCAAATTCTTCAGACGTTAAAGCACGTCTGGAGACCTGACCCTGCAGAAGAGATTAGTTCTTTTTCTTCACCACCCACATCTGGAGGGGTGGCAAAGAATTCATCACTCTGCGAGCACCATATGAGAAAGGTGGCAAAGATGCCAAACCGTTTCGTTTCACATAAGAGGAGTTAGGGTAAGCATATGAATAAGCAGAGTAATTCTTCGAGGACTTATGAACATAATGATTTGAAGAATAATGCACATATTCATAGCCCTTAGCTCTACCCTGCGAGACAGAGTTGTTAGCACGATGATAATCATGTGAGGACTTTGATCCTTTTGAGGAATTTGATCCATGTGAGGAATTTGGTCCGTATGAGGACTTGGATCCATATGAAGAATTTGGTCCATATGAAGAATTTGATCTGGGGTTCCTGTTCTTCACAGGTGGTGTCATGAGGACATTCACCTGAAGACTTTCAACATAACTTTTGGGAACCCAGATTTTCTTCATAGGGGAACCGTTCCTGTAGTTAGTGCCAACATATCTAGCAAATACTTCACCATTCTGATTTTTGGACAGTTTATAGTTGGAGTCAAATGACTCATCAGTAGAATGAGGAGAATCACATGTAAAGCCAGATAAGTTAGATGGATCAACTAGAGGTCCCTTTGCAGCAACCCACGAGGTTTTGGGGTACTGCTCAGGCTTCCAATATGTTCCATCAGCATTGAGTTTCCTCTCAAAGGCAATACCCTCTTTCCTAGGGTTTCTGTTGAGGATCTGCTTTTTAACCACGTCACAAAGTGTCTGATGCCCTTTGAGGCTTTTGTACATGCCTGTCATGTACAATTCCTTCAGCCCTGCATTGTCAGTGATACTAGCAATGTCCTCAGATGAGGAATTAGTGATAGCAGAGGCAGATGAAGAATTTGTAACAGTTGAAGCATTTGAACAATCAGGTGAAGAATTAGCAAATTCACGTTCAATGCACTTTAAGCATGGAGGAACAAATTCTTCCTGAGAAGCGCTGATTTGTTGAGCTAGTAATGAATCGCGCTCCTTCTGAAGATCTTCATAGCACACTCTTAACTTTTCAAGATCTTCCTTTCTTTGAAGAGATTTAAGAGAAAGCTTCTCATGATCAGTCAAGAGGGTATTATGTTGATCTTGAAGGACGTCAAACTTGGAGTGAATTCTCTGAAGACATTCACCCAAAGCTTTTGACTGATCCATTTCTTTACGCAACATATCATCACTTTTGTCTAGCATATCTTGAACTTGTTCTAAAGCTGTTTGTTGTTTAGTGGCAATGCAAAAAAGTTTGGTATAACAAGATTCAATATCATCATCATATTCATCATTATCAGATTCATCATTATCAGATTCATCATCACAAGACTCGGATGAGGAGCATTCGGTTACCTCAGCACCGTTTGCCATAAGACATGATGCAGAAGATGATGATTCTGGCTCGAAAGTCATCGTTTTGAGAGATTCCTTGAAGTCCTCAAACCAGGGATCATGACGAGTTTGATGACCTTCATAGACATCAGAGATTCAGTCCCAGATGAGCTTTGAATTGCCAAGATGCATAATTCGCCCGAATTGATCTCTGGATAGGCAGGAACAGATGATATCCTTCGCTATGATGTCAAGTCGAGTATACTTGCGAATATCATCAGCATTCGCCATCTTGCATAGATCAGTAAGACCAATCTCGGTGATGGTCCACAGCTCGCTGTTCCTTGCCATGAGGCGCTTCCTCATCATGGCCTTCCACTTGGGATAGTCATGACCGTCAAAGATAGGGCATGACACTTTCTTCATACCTGCGGTCGACATAACTAAAACTCCAGGCGGTTAAACCAAAATCACACAGAACAAGGGAGTACCTTGCTCTGATACCAATTGAAAGTGCATTATATCGACTAGAGGGGGGGTGAATAGGCGATTTTTATGAATTCTTCACTGAGGAATTTGCTAGTGAGGAAATTCCTTAGCGAAGAACTACTTGCAGCGGAATAAGTACTCAGAGGTAAACATAACAGGATACAAGCATGGTCATCATGATGAAATGAAGACAAGCACAGAGTACAAAAAACGTAAACACAGGATAACAAGGTGAAGACAAACAGACTGAAGAAATTGAACTGAGGAATTTGTGAAAGTCTTCAGTCAAAGTCTTCAAGCACAGATATGAACAACATTCAACACAGTAATGAGGAAATGGAAGGGTTGAGGAAATAGAACCAGTTAGTTGGTGAAGATAGTGATTTGGTAAACCAGTTCCAACTGCTGTCTCAGTTGTACGTCTGGTTGGAGCGGCTGAGTATTTAAACTCGAGGACACGCAGTCCCGGACACCCAGTCTCTGAGCCGCAACTCAGGACACCCAGTCCTCACCGTATTCTCCTTGAACTAAGACCACGCAGGCCTCGTCCAATCACTCGTGGTAAGTCTTCAGGTGACTTCCAAACTTTCACAGACTTGGTCACTCGGCAATCCACAATTCCTCTTGGATGCTCTAGACCTTGACGCCTAACCGTCTGGAAGAAGCATAGTCTTCAAAGGTAACAAGCGTCGGATCCACGCGGGATCAATTTCTTCAGTGATGCTCAATCACTTTGGGTTTGTGGGGGTTTGGTTTTGGGATTTTCCTCACTTGATGATTTTCGCTCAAAGTCCTCGGAGGATGGGTTGCTCTCAAATGACAAGTGTCAAGTTCTCTCGGAGCAGCCAACCAGCCAGTGGTTGTAGGGGGCGGCTATTTATAGCCTAGGGAGCAGCCCGACATGATAAGACATAAATGCCCTTCAATGATATGACCGTTAGGTGGATAAGATATTTGGACAGCCGGCGCGTAGCACAGCAACGGTCGGAAATTTGACTCTCAAATTCCTCAGGGCTATCATGTTCCTCATTGTGTAGGCAATTCGCACTGGCGAATTCCTAACTCCTTAGTCAGAGCAAAGTCCTCAGTGACCAGAAGAACTGCGTCTTTGTCACTAAAGAAAATGACTGAACTGTATGAGATTTCCAATGGCTTCACTCGAAGGGATTGGTAGGTGTAGGATTTTGAGTTGAGCATCACATGGAAAATTTTCCTTAGTATTTCCTCGACCCCCTTTAACAGTACGGTGTTTCCTATGACTCAAGAAAGAGAAAATGAAACTACGAAAGCAAATTCTTCACGCTTCATGTTCCTCGAATGAATACCAAGTCTTCAGGGTCACACCAATTTCTTCACTTTCAAAGTCTTCAGAAAGTCTTCAGAATATCAAAGTCTTCAGTCGAAGAACTTCATTTTTAGGGGTCGACTTTCTCTGTAAATATCAAACTCCTCATAGACTTATAGACCTATGTACACTTACAAACGCATTAGTCCCTTAAACTATAAGTCTTCAATACACCAAAATCACTAAGGGGCACTAGATGCACTTACATCTGCATGCAAGCATGCACCGGTAGCATGCATGTAAGTGACCTTTTAAGTCCCATTAACATGTCAAAAAGAAAAATATAATCCCATTATGCAGTAGGAGTTGGCTGATCTTTTTCCTTATGTGGGATGATCTAAATGATGATGTGAGTTTATTTAGTTTTCTACCACATTTGTCATGCGGTTATAGATTTTTCTTAGTTCTATGAAATGGATAATTTTGCGCAGAGAGATATACCGCTGTTCCACGGCAACGAGCGGGGACTCATCTAGTAATATTTAAGAATGGAGGGAGTACTATGTAAAGAGTTACGTGTCGCACGGTGATAGTGTGAGGTGGGCCATGTAATCACTGAGCCTGCGTGTTTTCACTGGTCTTGCACTCCTCCGCTGTAAGAATGGAGAAAATTGTAATCTACTACCTCTCGCCGAAAGCATGGGACATCCAGCAGTCATACCACCTCAGTAATAAAGACCAATGAGCCGTCAAATCACATAGACCCAGCAGTAAGTTGGACGGACGAAGCAACCGTCACTCTTGCGCCAGTGAGAAGTCGCGTCCGCTCTGCCCGGGCATGAATGCGGCACCGATTCTTTGGAGCGGCGCTGACCGTTTCGGGCGGGAAGCGCGTGCGGGCGGTGGAGGGGCTTTGGGTGGGCCAGGCTGGTCAGGAGCGGGCGTGGCAGCTGTCCGCATGTCCCTACCAGACACGCCCGAAAATGAGAGGATGCACCGACTCTCGCGGCTAAAATCGTACACTACACACCATATCTCTGTAGGAGTAGGTCGATCTGTCGCACTCTCTAACACACACATGCTGTTAAACACACACACGCACACGCACGCACCTTGGTCCCATTGCACCTTCTAACGTGAGTTATTACACCTAGACAGAGGGAGTAGTAAGTATACAAGATACGGTGGCACACTGACTTAAGTCGAATACAAGTGCCCAAAATTTGTGTGCATGTTATAATAAGGATTCACTTAAAATAGTACGTGAGCGAACAGAGGGATCAATTGGACAGTGTTCCCGAGCAGTAGCGAGATGTGTGAGGTAGTAAGATACACCGCTGGCGCTTTTAATTTTTCTTATTAATTTGTTTGTTTCACCCTCTGACTGGTGGGACCCAACGTACTACGTGGAGAGAGGTAAGGTGACTAAGGCTGCATTATTTCGGCACCACTATGGATAGTCTTACCACCAAAGCCACATGACACGATTAGGATTGAAATCCTAATGACTCCCACACACACACACACAAAACACGGCATACCTGTCACATGAATGCAGGAATGTATAAAAGGTTATTTTCCTCTCGTTGAACATAACAGGAGGGTTGTGTAGCTGGTTAGGCTGTTCGATCATCAAACTTGAGGTCTCGGGTTCGATAACTACACTTGAGCATAATTTTTGCCAGGAGGATTCTTTGACTGGTCAAAATGTTTTCTAGGGTTTGCACGCTTCACACTCTCTCTCCAGTATATATATACACGCTAGAGCCTCAGCGCTTGTAGTTGCTCTCTTCACACTCTCTCGCCCTCTCCAGCTGGATCCTTAGCGCTTGTAGTTGCTCTCTTCACACTCTCTCGCCCTCTCCAGATCTAAACAAGACTTCGTTGGCCTCTCTCTCCCCTCACTGCTGCTCAAAGAGCCGGGAGGATCCGTCCGCCGGGAAGGGAAGGAGGCTTAATGTTGTTGTCGTCGGCGAGGGAGGGAATCCACTACCGGCGCTGCTGTTCCCTTTCCACCCAGGGGCGGCACGGGAGGGCCTCCGACCCTTCTTCTTCGCTGCCGTCCCGTCGCCCACCGAACCACGCCCCAAGAAGCTTAAGGTATATTTTACTTACTCCACATGCATTGCTCTAGCTACATGTATACCATGAATCTAGGACATGGTTCAAAGAGGAAAGGAGTGGGCGAAAGTAGTGGGAAAAGTTGTATATAGCATGAATCTAGGGCGTGGTTCAAAGAGGAAATGAAGGGGGAAAGTTGTATAGCATGAATCTAGGACGTGGTTCAAAGAGGAAAGGAATGGGGGAAAATTGTATCGCATATAGGACGTGGTTCAAAGAGGAAAGGAAGGGGCGAAAGTACTAGTTCAAAAAGGAAAGGAAGAGACAAGGCTGTAGAGTTTGAGCAGGACTAGATTTGCTGCGCTCACATAGGGAAAGGTGTCTAAAGATAACAAAACTAGGACCAACACAAATATGCTCCTTGGTTGTTTGTTCTTTGTTGCAATAGACTGTGCATGACCACAGTACATCGGTAGATGCACATGGTGCTGGTGCGTCCACTGTCCCATGCAACTCATTAGCTGTTGTTAATCTATGGCCCTGTTTGGTTAAAAACTCCCTAGTCCCTACCTACTTGGTTCCAGGGACTAAACATGGACTAGAGGTTATTAAATGACATGATAAAAGACCGTGTTACCCCTAGTAATGAACTAATAGAAACAAGGTGTGATGCGTGGCAGGAGCAACCGTTGGAAAAAGTCCCAAAAAGACTCCCTCGGGGTCTTCTTTCTTTAGTCCCAAATTCCCACTTTTAGTCCCGAAAAGTCCCTCCTGTTTGGTTTAGATGTGATTGACACGGAGTTTTTTTAGTCCCTACACCAAAATGTCCCTATAAACAAACCCCCTCTAATAATGCCGCTGGAAAATTGATGCAATGCCACAGTTAAAAGCAAATTACATGTTTAACGAATTTTATTGTTAATATATTCTCTATGTTAATATTAATCAATGCCACCGTTTGGGAAATGCTACTATCTTGCTTTCTTTCCCATTTAGATAAGGTAGATGCTTCTTTTTGTTGGCTTCTGTGTCATCCACCGTTATTGACCACTAATTGTTTCCTTTGCACCTCTATGTAAACAGGGTTATCTACTTCACCTCGTTGCCATTGTGACCTTTTGTTGCACTACACAAAACACTTTTGTTTTAAGAGTGTTTTGTGCAGTTCAACCAAAATGTCACACCGACAACATTGCTTGATTGCTTGATCTTAGTGGAACTGCACAAGAGGAGATCTTACTTCCTATCCGTTAAGGCGAATTTTGTTCAGATCTTCTTCTTGTGAGTTGTTTGAATTCCGCATCATGAGAGGTTAGTACTAGCCTTCTTTCACATGATTCTGCAGTGTGCTTTCATATGTTGTGCTACTTGTACGATAATGTTGCTTGATTTTAGTGAACTACACAAATGGAGACAAGACTTCCAATCTGTATGTGCACCGTAATATCCCATTGAGGTAAGATAAAGATATTTCACAACTGTTGGCCTGTATTTTGCCACTTCCATCAGAAAATTAAGTTTAGTACTATACTTGTGCTCCCTAATTGACATGCCAAATCTTACATTGAAGGCGAAGCTTGTCTGTTATTGAACCAAGCGATGACGGGGAAGAACAAGCGGAAGAAAAACAAAAATCAACTCCCAGTGCTGTAATGGAGCACTGGAACTGTGATGACACAAGTAATGATATAGTTTTGCATGTTAATTTATTGATATGGCTGGAACGAGCAATTGTTTTGCCACTGATTCGATGCCATACGTAATTATCTCTACTTGTGCAAACAGGGATCTTCTTTGAAGATACCATATATTTTAGTGGAACTGCACAAGAAGATGTTGGAAACATTAAACTAATCGAGGAGTATATAGTAAGCATGGCCACCCCCGTAGATAGGAACAGATGGTTCCCGAGAAGTGCTTCATCTGTATGCTCTACACAATCAGCCTCCTGACAAAGGTTGGTACTCGCCCATTGATTTCATCCATATGATTGAGCTTTGTCGTCTCTATTGGTGTTGTGCTACTGTTTAGATACTGTCATGAAAAAGTGGTATTGTCCTTGGGAAGTGCTTCATCTGTGCTGTTTTAAATATTTCCTTTCCTTTTTTTTCGAGCAAACATGGATGCTAGCATTTAGTAGTCCTCTTGTCTTTCCACAACAAGATCATCTTCCTCTGAAGAAGAATATGGAGTACGTGAAGTGACTAGTTCCGATTATGCCAGGATGAAGAAGCACTGTCTATCTTCTCATCAGAAGGAGCAGTTGAAGGATGGTTACATTACTTCCCACAAGACCAAACTAACTTCAGCTCAGAAGGACTGACGAATCTCCATTTTTTTGCTGTGATGCGCGAGTACAATGTTGTTCTAGGATTCTTTCTGGTGAGTTCCATTTTTCTAAAAGTGTGCTCTACATGGACCATGTATGTGCCTGTTGAAACTGTCAATTCATAGTACAGTTTGCTTTATACTAATCACTTTTTTGTATTTGTGCAAACAGGGCTGCTTAGCTTGATTTCAACGGGAACTGCACAAAATGTTCATGAATACATCGAATCATTCATTTCCACCACAAGAAAGGAGGTGCCCATATGTTCAAGGCATTGCAACATATAAGGGCGAAATCATACAAGCTACGTGCGAATTTGGTTGATTTTGGTGGAACTGCACAAAAAGAACAACTGATTTATTTAGCACGAGTTGCCATGTCAATGTCCGAACTGATGGCAAACCTTGCCCATTCCACAATTGTAGGCATTTGATATTTTGGAATGGGACAACCTTGTCAAATTTTGCTCATTGATTTTAGCAAGATATGCGTTTGATATTTTCGAATGGGACGCCCTTTGCTGTCAGCAGCGGCGATCAATTTTTTCTTTATTCTTTAGTTGTGAAGTAAATATTGCCTCTGACATGTGAGTCACTGAGATGCATAATCATCGATTGTTTTTAATGTTCTCTATGAATTGCCAGGCCTGTGTGTTTGATTGCAATGTAGAGAAACGCTAAAAAGCTGCTCAAACTCTTTGTACTCCTTATGTTCCTTTTTACTTCACACATTGTGAAAGTGCATACTTTTTTGTATAAGATTGGTCAAAGTAGAGATACTTTGACTGCAGACAAAACTTGTATGCAGACTAGAAAGGACCGGAGGGAGTACATGTGAAACTACTGCAAACGTGGTGATCACCCTGGGAATAATGCTAGTACGTATTGTTTTGCATGTTCATACAATGCCAGTGATACAGGAATTCGAACTAATCGAAATAAATTCATTCATACACGGTCGGATTTCATATAAACATGCCGGATTTCATTACATTTCATACATTCTTTAACTAAAAAGGGGTGTTTGTGGCCGCATGCATCTCCCAGATGCAGAGGCCGGGGTCATCCTCCTTTTTGAAAAAAAAAACTAAAAAGGGGTGCGCTGGAGGTATAATTAATTAACCGAAGCTACCCACCTGTGTCCCGCTGATCCGAACAGAAGCTTCAGTGACTTAACTGCAGGTGCAGTTGCGTAACTGACATGTGGCCTGTTGGGCCCATGTGTCAGTCAGCCAACTGCACCAACAGTTAAGTAGAAGCGGCGTTCTTCTCCAGCGCAGCTCTCCGACTCCACGTCACCGCCAAGAAGCTAACCGGCCGTCAATGGTCAACCTGCCTAGCTTGGCTTCAACCGGAGGGTAGCAGCGGTGGCCTTACTTGGACCCGAGCGGCGGCGACCTACCGTGTTCTACTCTATCTCGTTTTCTGTGTGGCGCGGCCTCGTTGGCAGCAGGGCGGGGCCTCGGCGGAGCCGGTGATGCCTCTATCTCGTTGCCGGCGGGCGGCGCCTCAGCGGAGCGGTGGAAATCCTCCCCCACGTTGCCGCCACGGTGGGGCCTCGGCTGAGCCGGCGATGTCCTCTGCCTCATTGTTGGCGGGGCGGGGCCTCGACGGAGCTGGCGGTGTCCTCTGCCTCATTGTTGGCGCCGCGGGGCCTCGGCGGAGCCGGCGGTGTCCTCTGCCTCGTTGTTGGCGCGACGGGGCATCGGCGGAGCAGGGCGTCGTCGACGCCAGCGGAGCGGGGACTCGTCGGAGCCGGCATTGTCCTCTGCCTCGTCCTCGGTCTCGCCAAACAGCGCATCGCCCGCTTCATCGCCCTCTTTTCTAGCCTCTTTGTAGGCGGCCGCAGCCTCCGCCACCTGCATGCGGTACCGCCAGCGCTCGAGGTGGCCCTTGCGGGCGGAGCGGTACGAGTCGAGCAGCGCCTCTTGCTCCGCCCGCTCCACGGCGATCTGCTCCTCCGCCTACAAGTGCTCCTGGAGGAGATGGTGGTTGTAGGCGGCGTCGGCCTGCGCCTCCCGGAACTGGTCCTCACGCATCTGCCTCACCCTGTCCATATATTGGGCACGGGCCTCGCCGATGGTCATGTGCAATGCACCAGCGAGGATGGCACGGAGGAGGGGGTTGGCGCCGGATCATCGACTACCATGTTCTCCATTGGGACGTCGTCGTCCTCCGGCTGCCTGCAGGCCAGCCAGTCGGCAGCAATGGCTGCTATCTCCTTGTGGTCCGTCGTCCGCCCGTCCCGAAGAGCGCTGGAGCACGAGGAAGCCATGGTGGGCAGTAGTGGTGTGGACAGGAGAAAGGCAACGGATGCAGATGACTGCGGCTATGGCCGGCGCAGCAGTTTATATAGCAATGGTGGGCGGCCGGAGGGACGGACGGGTGACGCTTGAGTAGCCGCCTCGGCAACCGCGTATCATTAATGTGTGCGGCAGATGGACAGACGGACGACACTTGTGTCGTTTGAAGGCGGAGCAATCGCCTGCACCGGGAAGCGGGGCGGCCGACGCTGACTGTTTCGGGCGGGAAGCGCGCGCGGGCGAGGAGACCCCTTTACTTGGATAGGATGACAATGGGGACCCACCAGGTCCATAGCCTCACGTACGCAAGTGCCTCCTTATTTTATATATATATAATTTATTTTGCTTCCTCCTGGTTTCCTGACATCACGGTCCCACACCATTGTCTACCTATGTACTCCCTCCTTTCCGGTTTATAGGGTTTATCTCAAAATTTTAGTTTTTCCATTTTATAAGGCTCAATTTGGTTGTTTTCCATCACACGTTCAGATTCCAAGGTGCATTAAATCATTGCATGCAAGTATTAAGAGAAAATTGACCAATGCATGTACTTTATGCATGCATGCATTGCAATTAATGCATTGATAAACATAATTTTTTGAGGATAACAAGATCATTAATAGGTGCTTTTGCAAAACTAGAAAAAGTATTCCACCACTCTACCTTGATTAGTGAGATTTTTGAATTGAGCATTATAAACCGGAAAGGAGGGAGTAGTTAATAAACGAGAGAATTGCACAAGAAGCGGCCGACAGCTGGGACCAAGCAGCTCGAGCAGTATTTGTGTTTTTGAGGTGTGAGCACTACAGAGTTTTTCGATGTTTACCCCAGATATTAATTTTTCTCATCTGAACAATAACGGAAACATCGCTGCAGGTATTAACTGGGCGGGCTGTGGCCCGTCTAGCCCAGGCCAGATATCCAGCCCAGATATTAATTCTTTTCAAGCTGAAAATGGCTAGCCCAGCTATACTTTTTTTAGGAATACCCAGGCAAGGTCAAGTTGTTATTCTCCGCCCCGCTGGGCTGCAAATCTTTCCTAGGAGGGATGCATTAGGCTTAACAAGAAAATGGGCTTTAAGAAATAATAAATGGGATGTAATTATAAAAACTGGGTAGTAACTATAAAAAATGCACCAAACAGTGATTACTTTATAAAATATGATTTTTGGAATATTGAAATTTTAATTTCATTAATTGTTGCGAGCGGAATGTTTCGTTGGATTTTTACGCAATATAAATTTATATTGAAATTGTATTTAATCTGACTAAATTTTGGGATAAAAATATTCGGATCCCATCAAAATGTGGGAAATTTTATTGAATTCTGTTTTGAACGGTTGGTTGAAATGGGCTGTACTTTTAACAAACTGTAAATGGGCTGTAGTAAATTCCATTAGAATTCAAAAATGGGCTACACATTCTTACAAATCTCAAATGGGCTATAAGTTCTCTGCCACACACTTCTGGCCTTACTAAGTTGACGCGTCCCCTAAAAATACAGAGTTCACAGGTATGCAAGGCTTTGTCAACTTATAGTGAACACACGGTTCTAGCAGCAGTAGCCGTTGGATGTCCATCCAACGGATTCCGTGCTTCTTCTTCAATCTCGGATATTCTAGCTTCACCCGCCCAAAAAATGATTCATCCCCCTGACATCTAGGGCGCACCGTTTCGTAAGCTGACCTGTGGGCCTACTAAGTTGACGTACCAAGGGCTTTGTCAACTTAGTCAATATAAACGATTCTAGCTGCAGTGACCGTACGATGTCCATCCAACGGCCGTCGTGCTTCTTCAACCTCTGGTCTTCTTGCTCCAGTCGCCCAAAGCAGCGCTGGTCGTGCCGCCTGCTCCTGCCTCCTGTGGTCGGCTGTGCTGCCGCGGAGGCCTCACCGCCCCCTACTACTCCCACTGCTGGCCAGGCCATCCCTCCACTCACCCACTGACCCACACCCCCTGTTATTCTGCGACGACGGCAGCGCAGCCGGACTAGTGAACCCTCGTACTCCTCTCCGCGTGTGCATCCACTGTCGCGTCTTCCCCGGCTCCACGTCGTCCCCTTCCTAGGCCTCGCCGTCGTCCACAGCCGTGGTGCTCTCGGCGCGGCGTGGTCAACGTGGTCAAGGAACGACTTCCATCGGACGTGGACTGTACGTGGAGAGGCTGACAGGTGGGTCCACGGCAGCCGCAAGGAAGTGCCTCCTTATTACGTGCAAAATAATTATTCCTCCACCTGACAGCGGGGACCCACCGGACGGGCCACTGTATTTCGCGAAAAAATGATTCGCCCCCTGACTGCTGGGACCCACGAGCTACGTCTTCGCACGCAAGGAAGTGCGTCCGAAAAAAAATGATTCGCCCCACTGACTGCTGGGACCCACCAGCTACATCTTCGCACGCAAGGAAGTGCGTCCAGAAAAAAACGATTCGCCCCCCGACT
>NC_041385.1:245544161-245622886 GCF_002162155.2 Triticum dicoccoides
AGGCAAGGAAGTGCCTGACAGTCGGGACCCACCTGGTCGCGAACGTGTATGTACATACTGGTCGATGTAGAGGCGCGCACATGTCGTAGTAGAGGCGCGCACGTGTCGTAGTTGAGGCACGCACGTAGCATGTACACGTACGTACAGCGGCCAGGGTGCAAGAAAGAAAATACGGTCACGTATGTGTACATACGGGCGGGGTCTCGAACGCCTAGTCGCGCATACGTACGGCGAGGGCTCGTGTTCATGGGGAGGCAACGGAATGCGTCGTGTTCACTGGGAGGCAATGGAATGCGTCGTGTTCATGGGAAGGCAACGGAATGCGTTGTGCTCATCGGGAGGCAACGGAACGCGTGGGAGCCAACCGGCTTGGACGGAACAGGCGATGGAAACAAGGCCTGGCATACTGCAGAACGGAGGAAACGGACCTCCTACGGTCGAAACTGGGGTCCTGTTGATCGGGAGGGGTGTGGCGTACCACAAAACAGATGAAACAGACCTCCTATGGTCGAAACAGGGGTCCTGTTGATCGGGAGGGGTGTGGCGTACCGCAAAACGGAGGAAACGGACCTTCTACGGTCAAAACGGGGGTCCAGTTGATCGGGAGGCGTGTGGCGTACCGCAAAAGGGATGAAACGGAGCTCCTATGGTCGAAACGGGGGTCCTGTTGATCAGGAGGGGTGTGGCGTACCGCAAAACAGACGAAACAGACTTGTGTTGGAGCGCTACGGTCGAAACGGGGGGGAGGGGTGTGGCGTACCGCAAAATGGGACTCCACGGGATACTGTTCATCTCCACCGTCAACCTCCTCCAGCCTCCACGGGCTCCTGTTCATCTAGCCTCCACCGCGTGCTACTCCACCGGCTACTGTTCAACCACCCCTCCACGAGCACCCCTCCACCGTCTACTATTCATCCAGCCCTCCACACCACGGGGTCCTGTTCAACCACCCCTCCACGGCCACCCCTCCACTGTCTACTGTTCATCCAGCCCTCCACACCCGGGGTTCCTGTTCATCCAGAGGCAACGCCACCACTAACTGTTCATCCAACCCCCCCCCTGCAACGCTCATTGTTCATCCAATCGATCGGCTTCAGATAGCAGCAGTAGCGAAGGAATCGCTCCATCGGGTTCAGTTAACAGCCATCGATCGATCGCTCGGGTTCAGTAACGCGTAGCCTGCAGTGCAATCGCTCGAGTTCAGTTAGAGCCCAACGCCTCGCTCGGCTTCAATTAGAGCCAACGCCTCGCACACACGCGCGTACCTGTACGAGAGAAACGCGCATTGCTCTCCCACCGTAACCGGCAACTCCCCGAAATTTTCCTCCCCCTCGCTTCTACCACGGTTTTTTCCGTCGTGGACGGCCCAAAGAATGTCATGCAGCTGCGTCTCCGGCCCGCCTAGGACGAAAAGCCCATTTTCTGTCATGATTTTTTGTCATAGAAGTAAGAGCCCACCACATCTGTGATGATACCGGGTTTTGTCACAATTATCGTCATAGAAGTGTCATATGTATGACAGAAAAAAAATTCGTTCGGCCCAAAATGTCACGGATGTGTCTTTTTTTGTAGTGTCACCGAGAAGTATCCAGATTATTGTCACTTTGAGGTTGTCGGATCATAACACATAATAGGTGACTATAGACTTGCAAGATAGGATCAAGAACACACATATATTCATGAAAACATAATAGGTTCAGATCTGAAATCATGGCACTCGGGCCCTAGTGACAAGCATTAAGCATAGCAAAGTCATAGCAACATCAATCTCAGAACATAGTGGATACTAGTGATCAAACCCTAACAAAACTAACTTGATTACATGGTAAATCTCATCCAACGCATCACCGTCCAGCAAGCCTACGATGGAATTACTCATGCATGGCGGTGAGCATCACGAAATTGGTGATGGAGGATGGTTGATGATGAGGACGGCGATGAATCCCTCTCTCCGGAGCCCCGAATGGACTCCAGATCAGCCCTCCCGAGAGAGATTAGGGCTTGGCGGCGGCTCCGTGTCGTAAAACGCGATGAAACTCTCTCTCTGATTTTTTCTCCCCGAACGTGAATATATGGAGTTGGAGTTGAGGTCGGTGGAGGTCCAGGGGGCCCACGAGATAGGGGGCGCGCCCTATAGGTGGGGGGCCCATGTCTCGTGGACAGGGTGTAGGCCCCATGGTGTATTTCTTTCGCCCAGAAATTCTTGTTAATTCCAAAAAGTGCCTCTGTGGATTTTCAGGACATTCCGAGGACTTTTCTTTTCTACACATAAAACAACATCATGGCAGTTCTGCTGAAAACAACGTCAGTCCGGGTTAGTTTCATTCAAATCATGCAAGTTAGAGAAATGGCTAACCGTATCCATGGGTGCCCTCCATACCAACACTTTCCAAGGAATTTATTATTTGACGACATAAAGTAAATTCATTTTTCATTTTGGGACTGGGCATCCCTAATACCTTTGCCGTACTCTCACGCAATGACAAGTGAATAAACACTCATCATGAGAATAACACATCTAGCATGGAAAATATTGGTCACCCTTCACCGCCTCGCGAGAGGTAGAGCACACAAAAGAGAAATTTATTTTGAAAAGTAGAGATGGCACATGCAAATTTTCTTAAAACGGCATGGAAATACCGCATATAGGTAGGTATGGACTCATAAGGTAAAACTGGTTTAAAGGGTTTTGGATGCACAATTAGTGATCACACTTAGTGCAAAATGAAGGCTAGCAAAAAGATTGAGAAGCGACCAACCAAAAAGCAAAAAATCTTGTACCCAAGCATTAAGCATAAGTAACACCAAATAATGCACCATAAGTAGGATATAAATTTCATTGCATAACTATTGACTTTCGTGCTTGCATAGGGAATCACAAACCTTAACATCAATATTCTTACTAAATCGCAATTACTCATCAACATGACTCGCATATCATATCGTCATATCTCAAACCATTACTAAGAATCAAGTTTATTTTGTCCAATGATCTTCATGAAAGTTTTTATTATATCCTCCTTGGACATCTATCACTTTGGGACTATTTTCATATGTTGCTTTTGATAAGCTCAAACAAATATAAGTGAAGATCATGAGCATAATTTTTTCTTTCTCTCAAAATAATCTAAGCGAAGCAAGAGAGAATTTCTTAAAATTTACTAACTCCCAGATAAATCTAAGTGAAGCAAGAGAGCATTTATTCAAAAGTAACAAAGCACACCGTGCTCAAAAAGATATAAGTGAAGCACTAGAGCAAATCCATGGCTCTAAAAATTTAATTGAAGCATAGGAGCAAGCATAGCATAATTTTTGGCTCTCTCAAAAGGGTGTGTCCAGAAAGGATTCAAGACTTAGAACACAAAGCAAAACAAGCAAAGACTCATATCATACAATACGCTCCAAGCAAAACTCATAACATCCCCAAGCTTAATTGCTTGATACTTCTTCAATATTATCTTGGGGTGCCTTAGGCATGCCGAAGCTTAGCCTTTTTCTAATCCTTATTCCTTCATCCACTGTAAAATCACCCAAAACTTGAAAACTTCAATCACACAAAACTCAAACAAAACCTTCGTGAGATCCGTTAGTGTAAGAAAACAAACCACTACTGTAATTACTGTAGAAAACCTATTCTTATTTTGTTTTGCATTATATCTACTGTATTCCAACTTTTCTATGGCAAAAACTCATCAAAGAAAACCATAGAATCATCAAAACAAGCACACAACGCAAAAGAAAACAGAATCTGTCAAAAACAGAACAGTGTGTAGCAATCTGAATATTTAGAATACTTCTTTAACTCTAAAAATTCTGAAATAAATTGGTGGACGTGAGCAATTTGTCTATTAATCTTCTTCAATAGAATAAACTGAAAAGCACTCTTCTGTTAAAAATGACAAATAATCTCGTGAGCGCAAAAGTTTCTGTTTTTGAGCAAGATCAAATCAACTTTCACCCAAATCTTCCCAAAGGCCTTGCTTGTCACAAATACACTAACTAAAACACAAAAAACACAATCATAACAGTAGCATAATTGTTCTAACACAAGAACATAAAGCAAAAAGCAAAAATAAATTTTATTCATTGGGTTGCCTCCCAACAAGCGCTATCGTTTTACGCCCCTAGCTAGGCATAACGCGTAGGATGTAAGTTTTTTCACCCTTATCCTTGTTTTCCTTGGAGGTATTTGTGTCAGGAGGCTTTGTAAATAAAACATAAAACATGTTGTCCATGGAAATCTTAGCACTATCAAGTTGCTTTTTATCATAATCCTTTTGATTTCGGGCAGTGATCCAAGAATAGTGTTGATTAACATCGTTAAAAACTTGTTGGATCATATCAACGGTGACTTACTTTTTAAGATTCTCGTCAAAGATTTGGTTATCTCCAAGAAAATGTCTTAAAGCATAATCATAATTATAAATAATTTCATCAATCACGGGGTTTTCATGATTCATGCCATAAAAATCAAAGATTTCCCTAGCTCCCCGTATTATGTAGTCAAATTCATTCATCAAAACAAGAGTGGCTAACTTTTTAGCTTTAGGATCATTTATAACGGGCAACTCATAGAACAATCTTTGCAAGGTGGGATGAGTACGAATAAATCTAGTTTCAAGCTTCAAAACAAGTGCCGGAATAGCTTCCGCATAAGATTTATTCCTTTTAATTATAGGGATATCATCAAGACTTAATTTTCTGACACAATTGAAAAATTCTTGGATATGTTCTTTTCCCATAAAATTCCCTTGCCCCAAGACAAAAGTTTTGGCATCCAGATTACCTGTATGCTCCATTTTAGGAGTTAGGCCATCATCTTTTTCTGCCATACCAAAGTCACTCATGGTGACAAGTTCAAGCAAGTAAGAGATCTGACGAGAAAACAACGAACGAAAAAGGGGAGTATAAAACGGCAAATTTTTGCGAAGTGGGGGAGAGGAAAACGAGATGCAAATGGCAAATAATGTAAATTGTGAGGAGATGATATTTGTGATTAGGAACCTGGTTTATGTTGAAGATCCTTCTCGATAACGGTGCCAGAAATTCCTTTTGATGTCTGCTTGAACTACATTGGTATTTCCCCAAAGAGGAAGGGATGATGCAGTACAGCGATGGTAGGTATTTCCCTCAATGATGAGATCAAGGTTATCAAACCCGTAGGAGAACCTCCTCACACCACATAAACAGCACCTTCACACAAATAACAAATACTCGCAGCCCTACATGTTAAAGGGGTTGTCAATCCCTTTCGGGTACGACACCTCAAGATAGGCAAATAACATGAGATAAAAGTGGTAGCTAGGATAAATAGATCGCGGAACAAATAAATTGCAGCAAGGTATTTTTGTATTTTTGGTTTAATAGATCTGAAAATAAATGCAAAGGAAAATAGATCGCAAAGGCAAATATGATGAAAAGAGACCCGGGGGCCGTAGGTTTCACTAGTGGCTTCTCTCGAGAAAAATAGCAAACGGTGGGAAAACAATTAATGTTGGGCAATTGATAGAACTTCAAATAATCATGATGATATCCAGGCAATGATCATTATATAGGCATCACGTCCAAGATTAGTAGACCATCTCCTGCCTGCATCTACTACTATTACTCCACACGTCGACCGCTATCTAGCATGCATCTAGTGTATTAAGTTCATGGAGAAACGGAGTAATGTGATGTCTACTACACAAGCTTCTTCTTGTAGACGTTGTTGGGCCTCCAAGTGCAGAGGTTTGTAGGACAGTAGCAAATTTCCCTCAAGTGGATGACCTAAGGTTTATCAAACCGTGGGAGGCGTAGGATTAAGATGGTCTCTCTCAAACAACCCTGCAACCAAATAACAAAGAGTCTCTTGTGTCCCCAACACACCCAATACAATGGAAAATTCAATAGGTGCACTAGTTCAGCGAAGAGATGGTGATACAAGTGCAATATGGATGATGGATATAGGTTTTTGTAATCTGAAAATATAAAAACAGCAAGGTAACTAATGATAAAAGTGAGCGTAAACGGTATTGCAATGGTAGGAAACAAGGCCTAGGGTTCATACTTTCACTAGTGCAAGTTCTCTCAACAATAATAACATAATTGGATCATATAACTATCCCTAAACATGCAACAAAGAGTCACTCCAAAGTCACTAATAGCATAGGACAAACGAAGAGATTATTGTAGGGTACGAAACCACCTCAAAGTTATCCTTTCTGATCGATCTATTCAAGAGTCCGTAATAAGCTATTCTTTCCGTTCGATCTATCATAGAGTTTGTACTATAATAACACCTTAAGACACAAATCAACCATAACCCTAATGTCACCTAGATATTCCAATTTCACCTCAAGTATCCGTGGGCATGATTATACGATATGCATCACACAATCTCAGATTCATCTATTCAACCAACACAAAGTACTTCAAAGAGTTCCCCAAAGTTTCTACCGGAGAGTCAAGATAAAAACGTGTGCCAACCCCTATGCATAAGTTCAAAAGGTGAACCCGCAAGTTGATCACCAAAACATACATCAAGTAGATCACGTGATATCCCATTGTCACCACAGATAAGCTGTCAGGACCCCGACTCAATGCCACATCGATCTAGCATGTAACACCTCATATCACTTTGCGTCCTCACGCACGGTATTCCCACGGGTGTTGCCTTACCTTTGCCCGGGACCGTTTGCGCCTTTTGGCACACGTATATGATAGTGTCGCTAGCATCCGTATGATAAGGAGCCCGGGCTGACATGGCTAGTCGTAAACCCAAAGTGGCACAAACTTACAGGGACAGGCATCCATGACCCAGCATCGAACGTGTCGGTCATCAGCGAGTGAATCCAGGCTGTAGCACTGGGCTAGCAGGACTCCGGTGAACCGGGCTGTAGCGGGCTAACAGGACTCCGGTATTCATCGCATGACATTCCCCAAAGGGACAGACACAAGAACGAAGGACACATGCCGGCCAGCCTAAGTGTTCAGGAGCAGTAGCAAGCTACCATGGCTCAGTGGAAGCACTAGGAGACATTTCCCGGTAAGAAAGGCTACTAAGGATAAACAACTAGATAGTCAGATCCCACACATACCAAGCATTTCAATAACATACACACAATATGCTCGATATGTGCAAATACAACATGGCATCACAACATGACTCTATGACTCAAGTATTTTATTTAATAGGCTCCGAGGAGCGAGATATTACAAACATGGGTCTCTCGACCCATCATTCAGAGCATACAAGTCAAAGCACAAGCGGAAGCTTAACATGTCTGAGTACAGACATCTACAAATGAAAAAGGCTGAGAAGCCTGACTATCTACCAGATCCTACCGAGGGCACAAGATCGTAGCTGAGGTAACAAGCTAAATGTCGAAGTCCACGCGGAACTACTAGTGAGATTGACGTCTCTCTGCAAAAACATAAAATAGGCAAACGTGAGTACAAATGTACCCAGCAAGACTTACATCAGAACTAACTACATATGCATCATTGTCAACAAAGGGATGGTGGGGTTTAACTGCAGCAAGCCAGCTTTGACTTGGTGGCTATCCTAAAGTACGACTGCAAGTAACTCTTTTGAGGTGGCGCACATGAGTCCACATATTCACCATATCAATACACCACTATGGATCCGCCCCCGTCTCCCTATGAGAACGCCATCCATAGCACTCACGCTTATCTTGCGTATTTTAGGGTATCCACTTTCACTTGTCTATGAACTGTTATAGGCAACCCAGAAGTCCTTTACCACGGACACGGCTATTCGAATAGATGATGTTAACCCTGCAGGGGTGTACTTCTTCACACACGCTCTCACCACTTACCGTCGTTTACACGACATGTACTTGGCAACCTTCAAGCGGAAGCCCAACGAGGGTGTCGGCCACGACCTACCTAAACACTCAAGTCTCTAGTCCAGGTTTATCGCCTATTCAGGTTCCATCCGCAGGGAGTCCGACCGAGGTTTCCACATACGGCCCCGAACGATGTGTGCAGGGTTCCCGAGATACCAAACGGGCATCCGGTACACCGTGCCACGTGCCTACCGCATCACAGCCCACCCCTCCGGTCAGCACTGCGCACGGCCTCCATCATACTACAAACACCAGAAACAACTTGCAACTCCTGGACAGAGGACAAGGGTGATTAAGAAGCCAAGAGGGTCCATTGGTTTCGGGCCCAATGTGTGGTAGTAGCTGTTTCATGGATCACAAACACAGAACTCAGTTCCTGAGGATGGCTTCAATGAGACAACCCACCATGTACTCCTACATGGCCTCTCACCGCTACCTTTACCAAATCGTGTTCACACACTTTGCTCACACACACAGTAGGACATGTTCACACACCTCTGATTCATTCTCGATGAATCAGACCTGACTCAACTCTAAGCAGTAGCAGGCATGACAAACAAGCATGAATGAGTAGGCACAACAGGGCTCAAACAACTCCTACTCATGCTAGTGGGTTTCATCTATTTACTGTGGAATGACAGGTCATGCAGAGGATAAAGGGGTTCAGCTACCGCATCAAGTGACAGATGAATCATTGTTGTCCTAATGCAGTAAAAGAGAGCAGGAGCGACAGAGTAGGATTGTATTGGAATGAACAAGGGGGTTTTTCTTGCCTGATGGAGTGATAGTAGGATACTGCCCTTCAGTCGGATAATCGTAGGTATCCTCGGAGGCAGAACCTACCACGAAAGATACGTCGAACACAATCATCACATGACGATATGCAACAATATGATGCATTCTATGACATGGCAATATGAATGTGTTTTGGCTAATGCAAGCTAGAACAAATTGAGATGAGTCCATTTGAACCAAAGATTCAAATGCAAACCCATTTTATGAAGTCATAAAGGTGCATTAACTTGTTTCATCTAAACAGCAAGGTTAGGTTGCTCTAGCATGCATGAAACCAGTACAGATGGATAGGTTGGATTTTTCTGATCATTTTTCATATATAATTTGTTTCATTTGGAGTTATGGTTGATTTTCTATGATTTTTGGAGGTTTTGGCTATTTTCGGGAATTTGCTGTAAAAGAATAAATCCAGAAAATGAGTTATTGCGTCAGCATGACGTACTGGTGACGTCAGCAGGTCAACGGACGGCCCAGGTCAAACCTGACCAGTAGGGCCTACTGGTCAGTGACACAGAGTCAGCTACAGAGGCTGACATGTGGGACCCGGTCAAAGCTGACGTGGCCAAGTCAACGTTAACAGGCGGGGCCCACTGTGCTTAGTGCTAATCTAACAGAGAAATAATACTAATTAGTATAGGCACTGGGGACCACATGGCAGTGGCTCTAGGGGTGGCTTAGCTGGGTCATTAGTGGCTAATGACGGCCACGTCAGCAGCCATCGGAGTTCGGCCGGCGACGACCAAACCAATGGCGGAGGCTCGCCGGAGTTGAGCTACAGGCAGCGGCTGGGTGCGCTGAGGGCATCTACACGGAGCTGGCGGAGTGGCGCATCCAGTGGTGGGGGTGGATGGAGCTGGGTGGCCTGCAGAGCCACCAGCGACGAGCTTCGCGGCGGCCGGCGCTCGGGCAAGCGCAGGTTCGGAGTTCTGGTGCACAGCAGGTCCAGCTGGTGGTCGGGGTCATCTCTTTGGAGCAAACCGAGCACTATGACACGCCCAGGCACGAGCTACAGCGTCTTCAGCTGACATGGCCGGCGGCGGTGAGCTTCGGCCTCGGTCGGAATGGCGGCTACGGTGATCGAGAGGCATGGGGAGGAGGGGAAAATGACGGAGGAGCTCACAGCGGTTGCAGCACGCGTCTCAGAGGGCTTGTAGGAGGCCGGACGATGTCGGGGCGTTGCCGGCGATCTCGGTCGTCCGAGGTTGAAGAAGGCGACGGAGGTGGTGCTGCGGGGCTGTCCGGCGTTGCTTGGCTCGTCGGAGACAAAGATGAAGACGCTACAGAGCCTCTGGACATGGCGGAAGGGCGAGGGGGTGGCTCTGGACTCGGCGGCAGCGAACGGCGGCGGCGGTCGCTTTCGAATGCGTGCGAGAGAGAGAATAGAGGAGGGGGATGAGCTCGAGGGAGTGAGCGAGAGGGACCAGGGGGCCTGTGTGGCGCCTCCAGGCGCGTCGGGGAGAGGCGGCAAGCAAGCAGGAGGTGGAGGCCTCGGGCGCGCGCGCATTGACACGCCTCTGCCTACTGGCAGAGGTTGAAGACGGTGGGCTTCTGGTGGGCTGGCCAACAGTGCCAGGCCAGTGGGCTAGGCCGGCCACTTGGGCCGCCAGGTGGCTGCGCAGGTAAGCCAGTAAGTCTCTCTCTCTCTCTCTCTCTCTCTCTCTCTCTTTCTTTTTGTTAATGTTTTTCTATTTCTCTGTAACTTCAGGGCTTTATTAAAAATACTTCAACAGATCCAGAAATCATGAAACTGCTCAATGCCACTGTTTGGAATATAACCAACAGCAAACATTTTAGTTTATGATTATTTGAGCATTTAAAATATTGTATAGCATTTAAATGCCCAAATGCAAATAGAGTATGATTTAATTCAGAGCCCAATATGTCCTGCAAAAATATAAACCATTTTTGGTAGATGCTTCCACCTCAAACCAGAAATGTTGAACATTTTAGAGGGCATTTGAGTTCAATGAAAAAGATTTTATTTTGACCCTAGTTGAATTCATTTGGTGCTAGGGTTTAAACAATCCCCATTTCAAGTTTCTTTAAATTTAAACATGATGCATGGATGCTTATGCAGAGTCAAGCAAGGACTAGGTTAGGGCTGTGACAACTCACCCCCACTAAAAAAGAATCTCGTCCCGAGATTCAAGACGTGAGGTAAGAAGACAAGGGGACACTAAGCCAGCTCAAACTTCACGATCCAATTGTCCTTCTCGAGGATGCTGATTCAGTGCTCCAATTGATCTTGACGTCTTTGCTTTTGAGATCTTCATCCAACACGAGGACATAAACACTCTACAACGGATCATTTTAATGATCACAAGATCAACTCACGGAATGAGATGTAGAACATCTCTTGAGCTGAGAGGCAAAACACACATCATGAAGGACGGAAGAATTTTTTTTATGAGGTTTCAAAGTAGCAAGGAAAAAAGTTGCCATGATACCACAACGAGACACCTTAGGGAAGGTGACTGAGGGAGTCCTAGACTAGGGGGTGTCCGGACAGCCGGACTATCATCGTCCGCCGGACTCCAAGACTACGAAGATACAAGATTGAAGACTCCGTCCCGTGTCCGGATGGGACTTTCCTTGGCGTGGAAGGCAAGCTTGGCGATACGGATATGTAGATCTCCTACCATTGTAACCGACTCTGTGTAACCCTAGCCTCCTCCGGTGTCTATATAAACCGGAGGGCTTTAGTCCATAGCACACAACATACATTACAACAATCATACCATAGGCTAGCTTTAGGGTTTAGCCTCCTTGATCTCGTGGTAGATCCACTCTTGTACTACCCATATCATCAATATTAATCAAGCAGGACGTAGGGTTTTACCTCCATCGAGAGGGCCCGAACCTGGGTAAAAACATCGTGTCCCACGTCTCCTGTTACCATCCGCCTAGACGCACAGTTCGTGACCCCCTACCCGAGATCCGCCGGTTTTGACACCGACATTGGTGCTTTCATTGAGAGTTCCTCTGTGTCGTCACCGATGGGTAGGATGCCTCCACCCGTCTTCAGAGACGGTGTTTTCGCCGAAGGGGCCTTGGCCGCCGGCCAAACTACGCTAGGTGGTTTTCTTATGACCGCCTGTCCGGCCGCCGCTTCGACAATGACTTCTCAAGTCGTCAGAAGCAATCTTCGCGTCAGCTCGAAAGCTGCCGAACAGTTGGATCCAATAGAGCTCTCGTTTGTTAACGAGCTCTTGGATCGCATCGCCGCCCTGGGAGTCGCTATAGACTACAACCAGATTGGGCTTAAAACCGATCTGAGAGAGATTAACTCTCCCCAGGCCACCCACCACGTCGCAGTGGTAGAGGAGCAATACAGCAACTCTTCACCGGTATTGAAAACTATTCACATCCGGATTCCCGAACCCTCCATGCCGGATTTCCGCGGAGGGACGGACTTTGATCAAGCATTGAATTTAAAACCATGCATCGCTCCGGACTCGCTGGGTCGTATCCAGCAACCCAAGCTTCCGAATTCGGAGACTTCTCGGCCTTTAGGCCCCAAGACGGGCAGGGATCTGGATTTTAGTCCACCCACCCGCCCAGACATATGCGATCTATCTCTTATACGGCAAGAGCCCGCTGAAACAGTACATCACTACTGGGCCAGATTCCTCCTGGTTATGGACAGGATAAAGGACTGCTGGGAGGAAAACGCAATCTCAATCTTCCGCAATAATTGCACGGACAAGGGAATATTGAACGCCATCGATCATCGTAAAATTACACGCCTCACCGATCTGGCGTCCATAGTACGAAAGTACTGTGCGATGGAGAGTTTCCGGACAGCCGAAAACCAATTTTGGGATAATCCGGCCCCAACCCCAGTCCGCAACAAAAGGTGGCCTTACACTCAGGACCCAGATGAAAAAACGAAAAAGCAAAAACCCAATAAAGGGCACGGAACTGTACTGGAGGGATGGCTCAATGGACCCTGTAAGCTGCATACAGGAGGAGCCATCCCAACACATAGCCTTAGAGCATGTTGGGTATTACGGCAGGTGGCCAAAAGTGGCGAGGAGCTTCTAGCCCCGGAAAACCACCCCAACAACTCTAAAATGTTGGCCGGATTGGGGGCTGGCATCGTACTGACATCCCCAACCGGAGACACAGTCCAGTACGTACTTCAAATAATGTACACGGACTCCAACAACGCATCCGAATACGAGGCCTTGTTACATGGTCTCCGGATGGCAGTCTCCATGGGCATTCAACGCCTAGAGGTGCGCGGGGATTCAAACCTTGCAATATCCCAAATTAACGGAGACTTTGACGCCAAGGATCCGAAAATGGCAGCATATCGCAACGCTGTCCTAAAAATGTCAGCTCAGTTTGAAGGACTCGAATTCCATCACATAGCCCGAGATAATAACCAAGCGGCCGACGTACTGGCACGCATCAGTGCGAAACGTGATGCTGTCCCTCCAAATATCTTCCTGGAAAGGCTCTTCAAGCCATCCGTACTATGGGAAGAGGAGCCCGGTAGTAACAAACCGGAAAAAACCGCGCCAATCGGTGACTCAACCGATGACATAACACCTTCAGCCCACGTCATAATGGCAGTAATCGCTGCGTGGACAAAACCATTCCTAGCCTACTTGCTTAGGCAGGAACTTCCCGAAGACCAAAACGAGGCCCGCTGCATAACCCGGTGATCGAAAGCCTACAAGGTCCATGAGGGAGAACTTTATAAGAAAAGTACAACCGGAGTCCTTCAAAGGTGTATCTCCGAAGAGGAAGGGCGAAACCTCCTGGCTGAAATTCATGCCGGACTAGGCGGACACCACGCAGCAGCCCGGGCCCTTGTAGGAAAGGCATTCCGTACAGGATTTTATTGGCCGACGGCCCGGGTAGATGCCCAGGACTTAGTCCAGAAATGCGTTGGTTGTCAGCTCTTTGCTAATCAGAGCCACATGCCGCCCACCGCCCTCAAAACTATACCCATTACCTGGTCGTTCGCGGTCTGGGGGCTTGATATGGTTGGACCCCTAAAAGGGGGAACCCACAAGCAAAGATACCTATTGGTCATGGTGGATAAATTCACCAAATGGATAGAGGCCAAACCGGTTAAAACGGCAGAGTCCGGACCAGTGATAGACTTTATATCCGGGGTAGTACACCGCTACGGAGTCCCCCACAGCATCATCACCGACAACGGCACGAACT
Organism: Triticum dicoccoides; assembly: GCF_002162155.2. Lineage (NCBI taxonomy): Eukaryota > Viridiplantae > Streptophyta > Magnoliopsida > Poales > Poaceae > Triticum > Triticum dicoccoides. Next base: position 245,557,988 of record NC_041385.1, read on the forward strand.
TCACAGCCGACGAGGTTAAATAATGGTGCAAAAATATGGGCATCAAGCTCGACTACGCTTCAGTATATCACCCTCAAACCAACGGTTAAGTGGAACGAGCAAATGGTCTAATAATGAGCGGCATTAAGCCCAGACTAGTGCGGTCACTTACTAAATCTGACACACACTGGGTCGAGGAGCTCGACTCCGTACTCTAGGGGCTGCGGACAACGCCTAACCGTACTACTGGATTCACACCATTTTTTATGGTATACGGCGCAGAGGCAGTCTTGCCCTGCGACATTATTCATGACTCACCTGGAGTGCGCATGTACGAGGAAAGAGAGGCCGAGCTTGATCGGCAGGACAACTTGGACACATTGGAGGAAGAACGCGACGTTGCCAAGGCTCGTTCCGCATTCTATCAGCAGCAGGCTCGAAGATATCAAAGCAGAGAAGTACGGGCCAAGACTTACAACGTTGATGAACTAGTTCTACGCCTGCCGGACAAGAAAAAGGACAAGCTCAAGCCCAAATGGGAGGGCCCCTTCATTATCGATCAAGTCCTGACCGGCGGAGCATACCGTCTACGAAATGCGTCGGATAACCGACTCGAGCCGAATCCATGGAACGCAGCCCGCCTCTGACGATTCTATGCCTAGCGCCGGACTAAGAGTTCGTCCCCTTCCCCCGTCCAAACTTTTACACTTCAGCTGTCTTTTGTTTCTCTTTTCATACTTTTTTATTCAAAAGCCCTTATGGGCCTATTTTCGCATTTTTCGCATACACATGATGTGCCATCCGCACTCATTATTCCTGGGGGCTTCTTTTACAGAAGCTCAATTATAAGGGTTTCATACCCAGCACATGTGTCAAGATTCCACATGTACCTTTTACTCACCATTATATGCATCGATATGACTTAAGTTTTGACCAAGCTGGGTTGCCTGGCTCCTGTGCTTACCCCTACGTTCCCGATTGTTCGGCTAGGAGGTAAAGGGAGCACCTCTGCGATTCTTACTGCCGGGTCAGCCGGATGTGTACCTCAGACTGGGTGAAGCCGAAAGCTAGCGTTCTTAAGGGAATATTCGGTCGGTGACTTAAAAGATGACTTTTTACCTAATTATTTATCCGCCCCCAGATGTTTTTCTGCTTTCTTTGCAGTCCGGACATGCACTTTAGGGCATGCCTCCCAGGGAAAGGAACCCTTAACGGAACTATTCTCCCTGGAAGATGTTTCTTACTAACCATGTAATATAACATAACTAGTTGGGCACTTGTCTGATAAAGCACTAATGACCCCTACGCCTGGTCTCCATGCATACCACGGTTGTTTCTTAACCAAAAAGGTATTCGGACACACTCCGGACTCTAGGGTCCAGAGGTTGAAGCGAAAAGGTCGGCAAAGACAAACGATCTACAATCCGGCTAGAAGGCATTTCACATGTCACTTTAAAGGAAAACATACATTGTCAAATTTACTGATTGTATTCCTCCTCAATCCCGTCTAGTAGGCTGTCTAATTTATAGTCCCGTTGGGAAAATTTAGCAGCCAACTCTACCTGGCTGTATACTAAACTCATAGGGATCTCCTTCCCATCAGGCCCCACCGGTCCAACTTTGGCCATGTGGTTGGGATCCGCCTTCTTGTAACGCGTCTTCACCATGGCCCAAGCCTCCCTGGCACCTTGACGGCAAGCCAAAATCTTCCACAAACGGAAGCGCTGCCGCACTCCCTGAAGCTTCTCCGAAAGCTCCCCAAGGCCCTCGGGTAGGGAGAGGGCTGGCCATAAAGCCTGGATGACGCCGCTCATTGCCTGCCGAACTCGTTCGAGCAGTTGCAACAGCTCGGGAAGTTGATCACCTGTTGATATGGGCATCTCCTCGGCAGGGCGACCTGTGAGTATACCTACAAGACATACTATGTCAATTTGCTTCTTCGCCGAACTCTTCTTTTAAAAGGAGTCCGCTCAAGCACTTACTATAAATGCCGCGACGAAGCCGCTGATTCTCCTTAATGAAGCCGGACAGCTCGGCTCGAGCGCCTTTCAGCTCTTCTCCGAGCTTGGCGTTGGCATCCTGGAGCTTGTTCCTTTCTTGCTGCACCCTATTCAGCACACTCTCGCCGGCCTTTAGCTGGCGCAGCAATGCTTGCCTGTCTGGATCTTGTCCGGTGGCACCTGCAATGTCATTATTAGACTTGCGCGCACGCTGCACAGTGCTTATATTTATTAATAAAAATGTGTTACCAGGAGGGGTCTCTACATCTCCTCCTGCGGCAGCAAGTGCAGCCTCAAGTTGGGCCTTGCAATCTTGCAGCTCCCGAGACAGCTGGGCATTCTTCTCGGTAAGAGCCTGTGTTTCAAATGATCCTTAAATCAGTTAACATAACTACTTTAAGTCTCGGGGGCTACTGGTATATATAACCATTAAAATTCCTTTACCCGTATGTCTTTCACATACTGCTCCGTGGCTCTGGTAAAACCATCTTGAGCGGCACGGAGATGCGCGTCCCCCGCGTTAAAGGCGTCTAATGCCTTAGGGGAGAAGCATGCTTCACGAAATACTGTCCGGCGGCGCCTATGGTTCATGGCGCTCTCCACCTCAGACTTGGTGGCGGACAATCTGTCGGTATCCTCCGTTGGAGAAGGATCCGGCCCGCGTCTTGCGCTTGCCTCCCCCTCCAGGCCGGGCGCTGGAGCCTAGCCGGTGTGGGTTGGATCAGCAACTTCCGCGCCCGCAGTCTGGCGAGCGTTTTTTCTCCTATAAAGATCATGAGCACTCAGATGCTTCCTAGGAACGTTGCTCTGAAAATTCAAATACGAGCTATACCTTTGCGGCGACGTTTCTGTCCACACCGCGCTCCTTTTCCGCCTGCTGGTCCGGACTGACCTCTGTAGGTCAGCCGCCGCGGGCTCGGCTTCCCGCCGTGAAGGCGCTTCCTGCAAAATACCATCGTTCGCGAAGGTTAGAAATGGGCAAGGAAGAGATAATGGTGTCCGGACTTCGGTCACAGTCACCTGGGAAGCCGGACACAGTCCGGGGTAGTCCGCCGTAATGGCAACCAAGGCATTGTCCATGCTGAGCTGGTGAAATACCCCGTCGATCAGCTCCACCTCGATGTCCGGATCCTCTTCGGAGGCCGGATCTAGGGATCTTTCCGGATCCTCGGGTTGCGGAGCAGGACTTACCATGTCCTCCACAGTCCGGCGTAGATCCTGCGCCGAAGACATAATGTGAGAAGCCTAAACTTCGAAAGCATGGGTTGAGCCCTAAAAGGTGTTCGCTTACCCATCCTCTAGGGTTGTTCATGGAAAACCCATTTAAGGGGTTTGTTCGGAGGAAGTCCTCCTTCTCCCCCTTGTACAGACTGGACAGGATCTTCACCAGGTCCTCGGTCGAGTCCGCCCTTTGCGGCCATGACGGGTAGCATCATCTTCCCCGTTGAAATCCCACATAGGGTGGCCTCTATATTGCAATGGTTGTACCCCCCCGCATGATGCATATCACCATGACTCCAATCATGGTCAACCCAGAGTGGGCCAGCAATCTTATTCGGCCCATCAAGTAATGGACGCTCTTGTCTTCCTCCAATCGGGGGCTCCGTGGGCGCCAGCTGAGGCGTTTCTTCAGGGGAGCAACACTAAACTTCGGGAGGCCAATCCGGACTGGGTCCGGCAGCGGGGCGTCTCCTATGTAAAACCACTCTGAAGGACAGTCTTCGGACGCCTTCTTGGGAGTACCGGATGGGTATCCGGTCCCGGCGATGCGCCATATTTCGGCGCCACCCACTTGATATATGGACCCCTCGTGAGAACGGGGTACGAGGCAGAACAGCCTCTTCCACAATGCAAAATGGGGCTCAATGCCCAGGAATAGCTCGCAAAGAGCTACGTAGCCCGCGATATGCAAGACATAGGCGGGAGTGAGGTGGTGGAGCTGGAGTCCGTAGAACTCCAGGAGCCCGCGGAGGAACGGATGTATTGGGAATCCGAGTCCCCTTATCAGATAAGGGACGAAGCATACCCGCTCCCCCTTATTGGGGCTTGGGGTAGCCTCTGCTTGCCTCCCACCTTGATAAGTGACCAGCCCGGCTTGAACCGGGACCATGAAGGCCGGAGGGAGGTATCCCCCCGCTTGGAGCATCACTAGCTCGTTGTGCGGAACAGAGCACCTCCTCCAATCCCCTGGCGGTGGGCTGGGAGCGCGAGAAGAGGAGCCGCGTCGATGGTCCATGATGGAATGGATTTTTAGGTCAAAGGCGCTCCGATGAAGTATTCGCGGGAGGAAGATGGTGTGGTTTGGATCTGGATTTTTGCCTCCTTTGTAGGCGGACGGCTCGCACGACTAGGGGGTGAAACGTAAAAGACACCCTGGCTTTTCGCATTCATGCGACGCGTGGAAGAAGGCTATTCTTGGACGTAGAAGCCGAGGAACACAGTATGGAACTTGAAGGGAGAACCCGCCTTGCAACGCCGAAGACTACGTACGCGCTGGACTTATCATCATTGAAGCCTGGTTCGGGGGCTACTGAGGGAGTCCTGGACTAGGGGGTGTCCGGACAGCCGGACTATCATCGTCCGCCGGACTCCAAGACTACGAAGATACAAGATTGAAGACTCCGTCCCGTGTCCGGATGGGACTTTCCTTGGCGTGGAAGGCAAGCTTGGCGATACGGATATGTAGATCTCCTACCATTGTAACCGACTCTGTGTAACCCTAGCCTCCTCCGTGTCTATATAAACCGGAGGGCTTTAGTCCGTAGCACACAACATACATTACAACAATCATACCATAGGCTAGCTTTAGGGTTTAGCCTCCTTGATCTCGTGGTAGATCCACTCTTGTACTACCCATATCATCAATATTAATCAAGCAGGACGTAGGGTTTTACCTCCATCGAGAGGGCCCGAACCTGGGTAAAAACATCGTGTCCCACGTCTCCTGTTACCATCCGCCTAGACGCACAGTTCGGGACCCCCTACCCGAGATCCGCCGGTTTTGACACCGACAGTGACTCGTAGAAATATCCCCTTAAGTGGCAAAAAGAATTACCTTTGATTTAGAGATCATTGAAACTCTTTATACCAGCCTAACGCAATTCTCGAGCGATTGTTTAGAGGGGTTCGGTAGAATGGCATAACTGGATTAGAATGGATGATGTGGATTACCTTGTTGAAAACAACACAAGGGATGATTTTAGTAACTGGGAAGAAGCTCAACAGTAGAGAGTGAGTCCACTGTTTGAAAAGTTATAGCATAACCGAGGAAAACTGGGAGCAATCCCAGTTAGTGCCAGTGATAACACCTAGAGCTTGTGCGTGCTCTCAAGAACTTGAGCATTTCCATATTCATCAAGGTTTTACCAATATCCGTGTCAAGGATCCTAGTAACACAACATACTACCATGATGAATGGTGATGGATGATGCAGATGCAAAGGAAGATAACACCTTCTCAGATTTCACCTTAGCGAGGCCAAGGAACAGAATCTGGATGATCGACCGAGAGACATTTAGCACTCCACTTCTAATGTTCTCCTTGATGTGCTAGCGTATCCCATTCATAGATATGATTTGATATCTAGAACATCAAGTAAAAGGTCGGACTTCGGAAACACAAAAATACATAAGGCACAACTAGAGAGTAAATCCTACGAAGTCCTTAGGGGGAGGTGGCCAACTTCCTCAATCAAGATACTACAATAATAGGTCTTTCGGCTGGGTGTGTTGGCCAAGACATCCACTTACCAGGTTACAGAGAGACCGATATTACAGTTCTTGGGAAATGCTCCAACCATCATATCTGCCTGAGATTCAGATCTGGTTGGTGTCAGGATAATCCAGACTCATCGAGTCTAGAGAGAAAAATGAAAGTTTGCAACACAACCGACGAGATAACGTTGCGAGATTCTCGGGGAATGAACTACGGTAGTAAGCTCCAAAACATGAGCTGCTTCTGCTACAAACATGTGGACACGCTGCCTCAGGCAAGCATGACCAAGTAGTAGTCTTATAATAAAACACTACCGAGTTCAGGAGGGGAACCATCATCGAGGATAACAAAGTCCTTGCATAAGGTATACTCTTAAGAAGGAATTTCTTCTCCTTGAACAAATCAATCAGTGGCTTGGTGTGCTAGGAATACATATAGAATGAAGGTTGCAAGTCTCCGAACAATAGAATACTTCGCACGTATGCATGACCGATTTGGGATGATTCCAAAGGAAGCAACATTGTCTTTCTCGAATCCACGGCGGCAACTTACATCAAATGCACATGAACTAGAGGAAGTCACTTCTTACATCGGAACATATGCTTCATGAGCTAGCATGAGCAAATGCTTTCAAAATTTTCCAACACTAGCTTAATGTTCAACAAAATTATGGAGAAGGCAAGGATGTTGTCGATGGGCTCAATCAACAACAATTCATCAGGTTTCCATAAAAATGGAATTCCATAATTATGAGAACAAGTGATAGTATTGGTCAGACCTAAGGAAATAATGGTGTATGCTCGAGGGATCAACCACGAGTAAGACAACATTAGGAACATCGTTGGTTCTGATTTGATTCGAGGATAGCCCACTCTCAAATCAAAGCTTTGGTAAGACAATAGGTCCAACAACTGGTCTCGAGGATCAATCAATGAAGATATCATCTTTCTTCAACACACATACAAGATATCCCTTAAGATGAACTAAATCGGACAAGCTTCCATCTTCCAACTCTCCAAGTTGTTGTTTAGCTTGACCAAACAGCTCAGGGGTATGCAACACAGATTCTTGGAGAAGGGGTTGTTTACAGTAATAAACCAACTTGATCACGAACTCAACATAGCGGTCAGGTGACGACCTGGTGATACTTCCGAGAAGATAATAAGAAAATCACGAACCACCAATATGTTACTAAGCTCGAGAACAATCCTGCTTTTCAGGGCAAGGCGAAATGATCAAATGAGCGAGGGATTGACAAAATCCTAACTCACCGACCGAAGAGTGCTCCGGAAATAGGGACTAGGTAGCACAATCAACCTTAGGGTGATGATTCAATAATCAACACGCTAAGAATGAGGTTGTTGTCCATTTAACTACCAAGCAACAAAGTTGCTAGGAGTATAGATTTCACACATCACGATTCACTTGTCGGTGTTCCGGTTACAATAACACGGAACCGAGGAATGAATAATGATGGCGAGAAGTATCACTGTGTCAAGAGTTCATAGGATGGTGTGCAATTCCCATGACATTCTTGATATAAAGATGGTAATACTCCAAGGTAGAACAGAGCAAAGGCTAGATTAGCAATTTGATCTGCGGAGTATGACTGCTTTGACCCAATCCTAGAAATGGACAAGGTACTGGTGTTTGTTTCTCCTAGTCATTCTGATTAGAATGGCTTGACGGACCACAGAAGTAAAAGGCATCGATGAACACGAATGCACGACTACTCCGTACTATCAATCGATAGACGAAGGTCAGGATACAACTAAAGGGGGACAACTCAAAGGAACAAATGATTTTCTGAGTTGTGGATGCGTAGATTAGTATGTCGAACCAAGTTCAACATTTTTCTTCCGGATAACCCATGCGGGGAAGGTAGGACTGGCAGGGTCACGATATAGAATGGAGAACTCTTCGAGAGCACTCTTGTTGTGATCTTTCGGTTCAGCAAGGAACTTCTGCCAAGAATGGTTCATAGTATTTGGAAGAAGGAAATACCACGGACCACAAGAACTAACGCAAAGGTTACTAATAACCTAAAGGAATGAGCAAACACTATCAACATGAAGTAAGTAGGGTGAATCTCAGGTTCAAAACCTAGGAATAGAATACCTACTCCTAAGTAGCATCACGAGATGCTTTCGAGAATGATGGCCAGAATCTTCACACTGGGGACACAAAACATTGCTAGATTACTAGGTGACTCCCTAAAACACCTAGGGTCATAATAATAGCTCCAACATATATGTCAAGGCAATAAATTACCTCAACGCACTGGTTAGTGTGCTTATTCTGACCATAAAGGACATCGGGAACGGAAAGAAAGGATTTGCAAATGCATCAGACTATTTAGAAACCTGGGATGACTCGGACCGCATAACGGCTGTAATTGCTCAAAATGATTTGAGACATCCTGCAAAATAGTGGCATGACCACTCAACATCACAATACCAAGGTTCTGAGGCCAGCTATGAACATACGGAAGTAGTAAAAAATGAACTAAGATTTGAAACTATCAATTCTATAAGTCTATGGATTAGTAACATGTGATCCGGATAGATAGATGAGAAGGCCTAGTTCTTAATCCCCGTAGAAGAGAAGAGGATGACTCAGATCAGAAGGCCATGGGGTATAAGGTGTAAAAGGAGCCTTACGTTCCATCCCACAATTAATTCCCTTATATAACTAAAGCATTTCTAGACACAACTTCGACCAGTTAGGCTTGGTAATCCTACAGGCAGTCAGGCTCTGATACCAAAGCTGTCAGGACCCTGACTCAATGCCACATCGATCTAGCATGTGACACCTCATATCACATTGCAGCCTCACGCACAGTATTCCCACGGGTGTCGCCTTGCCTTTGCCCGGGACCATTTGCGCCTTTTGGCACACGTATATGATAGTGTCGCTAGCATCCATATGATAAGGAGCCCGGGCTGACATGGCTAGTCGTAAACCCAAAGTGGCACAAACTTACAGGGACAGGCATCCATGACCCAGCATCGAACGTGTCGGTCATCAGCGAGTGAATCCAGGCTGTAGCACTGGGCTAGCAGGACTCCGGTGAATCGGGCTGTAGCGGGCTAACAGGACTCCGGTATTCATCGCATGACATTTCCCCAAAGGGACAGACACAAGAACGAAGAAGGACACATGCCGGCCAACCTAAGTGTTCCGGAGCAGTAGCAAGCTACCATGGCTCAGTGGAAGCACTAGGAGACATTTCCCGGTAAGAAAGGCTACTAAGGATAAACAACTAGATAGTCAGATCCCACACATACCAAGCATTTCAATAACATACACACAATATGCTCGATATGTGCAAATACAACATGGCATCACAACATGACTCTACGACTCAAGTATTTTATTTAATAGGCTCCAAGGAGCGAGATATTACAAACATGGGTCTCTCGACCCATCATTCAGAGCATACAAGTCAAAGCACAAGCGGAAGCTTAACATGTCTGAGTACAGACATCTACAAATGAAAAAGGCTGAGAAGCCTGACTATCTACCAGATCATGCCGAGGGCACAAGATTGTAGCTGAGGTAACAAGCTAAACGTCGAAGTCCACGCGGAACTACTAATGAGACTGACGTCTCTCTGCAAAAACATAAAATAGGCAAACGTGAGTACAAATGTACCCAGCAAGACTTACATCAGAACTAACTACATATGCATCATTGTCAACAAAGGGATGGTGGGGTTTAACTGCAGCAAGCTAGCTTTGACTCGGTGGCTATCCTAAACTACGACTGCAAGTAACTCTTTTGAGGTGGCGCACACGAGTCCACATATTCACCATATCAATACACCACTATGGATCCGCTCCCGTCTCCCTACGAGAACGCCATCCATAGCACTCACGCTTATCTTGCGTATTTTAGGGTATCCACTTTCACTTGTCTATGAACTGTTATAGGCAACCCAGAAGTCCTTTACCGCGGACACGGCTATTCGAATAGATGATGTTAACCCTGCAGGGGTGTACTTCTTCACACACGCTCTCACCACTTACCGCCGTTTACACGACATGTACTCGGCAACCTTCAAGCGGAAGCCCAACGAGGGTGTCGGCCACGACCTACCTAAACACTCAAGTCTCTAGTCCAGGTTTATCGCCTATTCAGGTTCCATCCGCAGGGAGTCTGATCGAGGTTTCCACATACGGCCCCGAACGATGTGTGCAGGGTTCCCGAGATACCAAACGGGCATCCGGTACACCGTGCCACGTGCCTACCGCATCACAGCCCACCCCTCCGGTAAGCGCTGAGCACGGCCTCCAGCATACTACAAACACCAGAAACTACTTGCAACTCCTGGACAGAGGACAAGGGTGATTAAGAAGCCGAGAGGGTCCATTGGTTTCGGGCCCAATGCGTGGTAGTAGCTGTTTCATGGATCACAAACACAGAACTCAGTTCCTAAGGACGGCTTCAATGAGACAACCCACCTTGTACTCCTACATGGCCTCTCACTGCTACCTTTACCAAATCGTGTTCACACACTTTGCTCACACACACAGTAGGACATGTTCACACACCTCTGATTCATTCTCGACGAATCAGACCTGACTCAACTCTAAGCAGTAGCAAGCATGACAAACAAGCATGAATGAGTAGGCACAATAGGGCTCAAACAACTCCTACTCATGCTAGTGGGTTTCATCTATTTACTGTGGAATGACAGGTCATGCAGAGGATAAAGGGGTTCAGCTACCGCATCAAGTGACAGATGAATCATTGTTGTCCTAATGCAGTAAAAGAGAGCAGGAGCGAGAGAGTAGGATTGTATCGGAATGAACAAGGGGGTTTTGCTTGCCTGATGGAGTGATAGTAGGATACTGCCCTTCAGTCGGATAATCGTAGGTATCCTCGGAGGCAGAACCTACCACCAAAGATAGGTCGAACACAATCATCACATGATGATATGCAACAATATGATGCACGCTATGACATGGCAATATGAATGTGTTTTGGCTAATGCAAGCTAGAACAGATTGAGATGAGTCCATTTGAACCAAAGACTCAAATGCAAACCCATTTTATGAAGTCATAAAGGTGCATTAACTTGTTACATCTAAACAGCAAGGTTAGGTTGCTCTAGCATGCATGAAACCAGTACAGATGGATAGATTGGATTTTTCTGATCATTTTTCATATATAATTTGTTTCATTTGGAGTTACGGTTGATTATCTATGATTTTGGAGGTTTTGGCTATTTTCTGGAATTTCCTGTAAAAGAATAAATCCAGAAAATGGGTTATTGCGTCAGCATGATGTACTGGTGACGTCATCAGGTCAACGGGCGGCCCAGGTCAAACCTGACCAGTGGGGCCTACTGGTTAGTGACACAGAGTCAGCTACAGAGGCTGACATGTGGGACCCGGTCAAAGCTGACGTGGCCAAGTCAACGTTGACAGGCGGGGCCCACTGTGGTTAGTGCTAATCCAACAGAGAAATAATACTAATTAGTTTAGGAACTAGGGCCCACATGGCAGTGGCTCTAGGGGTGGCTTAGCTGGGTCATTAGTGGCTAATGACGGCCACGTCAGCAGTCATCGGAGTTTGGCCGGCGACGACCAAACCAACGGCGGAGGCTCGCCGGAGTTGAGCTACAGGCAGCGGCTGCGTGCGCTGAGGGCATCTACGCGGAGCTGGCGGAGTGGCGCATCCAGTGGTGGGGGTGGATGGAGCTGGGGTGGCCTGCAGAGCCACCGGCGACGAGCTTCGCGGCGGCCGGCGCTCGGGCAAGCACGGGTTCAGAATTCTGGTGCACGGCAGGTCCAGCTGGTGGTCGGGGTCATCTCCTGGGAGCAAACCGAGCACTATGACGCGCCCAGGCACAAGCTACGGCATCTTCAGCCACGACGGCGACATGGCCGGCGGCGGTGAGCTTCAGCCTCGGTCGGGACGGCGGCTACGGTGATCGAGAGGCATGGGGAGGAGGGGAAAACGACGGATGAGCTCACAGCGGTTGCAGCACGCGTCTCAGAGGGCTCGTAGGAGGCCGGACGATGTCGGGGCGTTGCCGGCGATCTCGGTCGTCCGAGGTTGAAGAAGGCAACAGAGGTGGTGTTGCGAGGGTGTCCGGCGTCACTTGGCTCATCGGAGACGAAGATGAAGACGCTGCGGAGCCTCTGGACATGGCGGAAGGGTGAGGGGGTGGCTCTGGACTCGGCGGCAGCGAACGGCAGCGGCGGTCACTTTCGGATGCATGCGAGAGAGAGAACATAGGAGGGGGATGAGCTCGAGGGAGTGAGCGAGAGGGACCAAGGGGGCTGCGTGGCGCCTCCAGGCGCGTCGGGGAGAGGCGGCAAGCAAGCAGGAGGTGGAGGCCTCGGGCGCGCGCGCGTCAACACGCCTCTGCCTACTGGCGGAGGTTGAAGACGGTGGGGCTTCTGGTGGGCTGGCCAACAGTGCCAGGCCAGTGGGCTGGGCCGGCCACTTGGGCCGCCAGGTGGCTGCGCAGGTAAGCCAGTAAGTCTCTCTCTCTCTCTCTCTCTCTCTCTCTCTTTCTTTTTGTTAATGTTTTTCTATTTCTCTGTAATTTCAGGGCTTTATTAAAAATACTTCAACAGATCCAGAAATCATGAAACTGCTCAAAGCCACTGTTTGGAATATAACCAACAGCAAACATTTTAGTTTATGATTATTTGAGCATTTAAAATATTGTATAGCATTTAAAGGCCCAAATGCAAATAGAGTATGATTTAATTCAGAGCCCAATATGTCCTGCAAAAATATAAACCATTTTTGGTAGATGCTTCCACCTCAAACCAGAAATGTTGAACATTTTAGAGGGCATTTGACTTCAATGAAAAAGATTTTATTTTGACCCTAGTTGAATTCATTTGGTGCTAGGGTTTAAATAATCCCCATTTCAAGTTTCTTTAAATTTAAACATGATGCATGGATGCTTATGTAGAGTCAGGCAAGGACTAAGTTAGGGCTGTGACATAAGCACATGCAAGACATACATCAAGTGTTCTCAAATCCTTAAAGACTCAATCCGACAAGGCAACTTCAAAGGGAAATCTCAATCCATTACAAGAGAGTAGAGGGGGAGAAACATCATAAGATCCAACTATAATAGCAAAGCTCGCGATAAATCAAGATCGTGCCAAATCAAGAACACGAGAGAGAGAGAGAGAGAGAGATCAAACACATAGCTACTGATACATACCCTCATCCCCGAGGGTGAAATACTCCTTCCTCGTCATGGAGAGCGTCGGGATGATGAAGATGGCCACCGGTGAGGGATCCCCCCTCCGGCAGGGTGCCGGAACGGGCTCCCGAGAGGTTTTTGGTGGCTACAGAGGCTTGCGGCGGCGAAACTCCCGATCTATTGTGCTCCTCGATGTTTTTAGTGTATATGGATATATATATATATATATATATATATATATAGGCGAAAGAAGTCGGTCAGGGGAGCCACAAGGGGCCCACGAGGGTGGGGGCGAGCCCAGGGGGTAGGGCGTGCCTCCCTGCCTCGTGGCTTCCTCGTTGATTCCCTTACGTGAACTCCAAGTCCCCTAGATTGCTTCTGTTCCAAAAATAACTCTCCCGAAGGTTTCATTCTATTTGGACTCTGTTTGATATTCCTTTTTTTCGAGACACTGAAATAGGCAAGAAAACAGCAATATGGGCTGGGCCTCCGGTTAATAGGTTAGTCCCAAAAATGATATAAAAGTGTAAAGTAAAGCCCATAAACATCCAAAACAGGTAATATAATAGCATGGAACAATAAAAAATTATAGATACATTGGAGACGTATCAAGCATCCCCAAGCTTAATTCCTGCTCGTCCTCGAGTAGGTAAATGTTAAAAACAAATTTTTTTGATGTGGAATGCTACCTAGCATATTTCTCAATGTAATTTTCTTTATTGTGGCATGAATATTCAGATCCAAATGATTCAAAATAAAAGTTCATATTGACATAAGAAATAGTAATACTTCAAGCATACTAACAAGGTAATCACGTCTTCTCAAAATAGCATGGCTAAAGAAAGTTCATACCTACAAAATCATATAGCTTGGTCATGCTCCATTTTTGTCACACAAGAATGCTCTCATCTTGCACACCCCCGATGACAAGCCAAGCAATTGTTTCATACTTTAGCAATCTCAAACTTTTTTCAACTTTCACGCAATACATGAGCATAAGCCATGGATATAGCACTATGGGTGGAATAGAATATGATGATGGAGGCTGTGTGGAGAAGACAAAAAAGAAGAAAGTCTCATGTTAACGAGGCTAATCAACGGGCTATGGAGATGACCATCAATTGATGTCAACATGAGGAGTAGGGATTTCCATGCAACGGATGCACTAGAGCTATAAATGTATGAAAGCTCAACAAAAGAAACTAGTGGGTGTGCATCCAGCTTTCTTGCTCACGAAGACCTAAGACATTTTGAGGAAGCCCATCGTTCTATAATGAAAAATTCCCACTAGTATATGAAAGTGACAACAAATGAGACTCTCTATATGAAGAACTGATACGTCTCCAACGTATCTATAATTTTTGATTGTTCCATGCTATTATATTACCTATTTTGGATGTTTATGGGCTTTAATTTACAATTTTATATCATTTTTGGGACTAACCTACTAACTAGAGGCCCAGCCCAAATTGCTGCTTTTTTTTGCATATTTCAGTGTTTCGAAGAAAAGGAATATCGAACAGAGTCCAAACGGATTTTTTTCGAACAAACGTCATCCAGAGGACTTAGAGTTGAAGTCAAGAAACAAGCGAGGCGGCCACGAGGGTGCCTGGCGCGCCCCCTACAGGTGGGCGCGCCCCCACCCTCATGGGCCCCTCTAGCAAACACCAACCTACTTCTTCCTCCTATATATACCCATGTACCCTAAAAACATCAGAAGGCACCACGAAAAACTATTTCCACCACCGTAACCTTCTGTATCCTCGAGATCCCATCTTGGAGCCTCCGCCGGCGCTCCACCGGAGGGGGAATCGATCATGGAGGGCCTCTACATCATCTCCAAGGCCCTTTCGATGAGTTGTGAGTAGTTTACCACAGAACTTCGGGTCCATAGTTATTACCAAGATGGCTTCTTCTCTCTCTTTAAATCTCAATACAAAGTTCTCCCCGATCTTCCTGGAGATCTATTCGATGTAACTCTTTTTGCGGTGTGTTTGTCGAGATCCAATGAATTGTGGGTTTATGATCAAGTTTATCTATGAGAAATATTTGAATCTCCTCTGAATTCTTTTATGTGTGATTAAGTTATCTTTGCAAGTCTCTTTGAATTATCACTTTGGTTTGGCCTACTAGATTGATCTTTCTTGCAATGGGAGAAGTGTTTAGCTTTGGGTTCAATCTTGCGGTGTCCTTTCCCAGTGACAGCAGGGGCAGGAAGGCACGTATTGTATTGTTGCCATCGAGGATAAAAAGATGGGGTTTATATCATATTGCATGAGTTTATCCCTCTACATCATGTCATCTTTCTTAATGCGTTACGCTGTTCTTTATGAACTTACTACTCTAGATGCATGCTGGACAGCGGTCGATGTGTGGAGTAATAGTAGTAGATGCAAAATCATTTCGGTCTACTTGTCACGGACGTGATGCCTATATACATGATCATGCCTAGATAATCTCATAATTATTCACTTTTCTATCAATTGCTCGACAGTAATTTGTTCACCCACCGTAATACTTATGCTATTTTGAGAGAAGCCACTAGTGAAACCTATGGCCCCCGGGTCTATCTCTTATCATATAAGATTTCAATCTACTTTTATTTGCATCTTTTACTAAAATATTTATCATAAAAATACTAAAATATTTATCTTATCATATTATCTCTATCAGATCTCACTTTCGCAAGTGGTCGTGAAGGGATTGACAACCCCTTTATTGCATTGATTGCGAGCTCTTGTTTGTTTGTTGTAGGTGCATGGGACTTTTGAGGAGCCTCCTACTGGATTGATACCTTGGTTCTCAAAAACTGAGGGAAATACTTACGCTACTATTGCTGCATCACCCTTTCCTCTTCAAGGAAAACCAACGCAAGCTCAAGATGTAGCAAGAAGGATTTTTGGCGCTGTAGCCGGGGAGGTCTTCGCTCAAGTCAAGACATACCAAGTACCCATCACAAACTCATCTCCCTCGCCTTACATTATTTGTCATTTGCCTCTCGTTTTCCTCTCCCCCTCTTCACCTTTGGCTTTTCTTCGCCCTCCTTCCGTTCGATCTTGTGTTACCATGTACATTCTTTTTGCTTGCATCTTTGCTTGATAAAAGTTTATGGATCCGCATCCACTTGCTAATCTCTTTAAGAGATCCAATTATGATGAACCTATTGCTAGTGAGTTGAGTGTACTAGATTATCTTTATGAGGTTTTGCTTGAAATTCGTGAATCTGAAAATTGTGATGAAGTACTTTATGAAGTGATTCACGATAGATCTTTGAATAAAAAAGCATGATTGCAATGATTTTATTATAAATTTTATTGATGTCAATTGTGCTAATAATATGCAAAACCCTAAGCTTGGGGATGCTAATTTTGCTATGTCTACTACTTGTTGCAATGATCATGATTCGGGTGATTCTTCTTATGATCTTGAAAATTTATTTAAGCCCCATGATGAATATGAGATTGATAATAGTGTTTGAAATATTTTTGAAAGTGGGTTTGGAAGAGTGTCAACTTTAGATCCCACATATTTGGAGAATGTTCAATCTTATGAAATTTTTAATAAAAGTGGGTTTGGAGAGGTCATGACTTTAGTTAATGTTAATCCCACTATTTTGGAAGAGTGTCAACTTTGCATGCATGTGGATCGTGTTGAAAATATTTTATGTGATAGCTATTTTGTTGAATTTGCTTATGATCCCACGTGTAATTATTATGAGAGAGGAAAATATGATTCTAGAAATTTTCATGTTACTAAATTACCTCTCGTTATGTCGAGATTGCTATTGTTTCCTTCCGCTTCCTTGCATATGCTAGTTTGTGCTTGCTATGATAATTTGGTTTCCTATAAGATGCCTATGCATAGGAAGTATGTTAGACTTAGATGTGTTTGTCATGTGTTTCATGATGCTCTCTTTGTGCTTCAATTCTCGTCTTTCATGTGAGCATCATCACAATTATTAATGCCTAGCTAAAAGGTTTTAAAGAAAAGCGCTTGTTGGGAGGCAACCCAATTTCATTATTTACTTTTTGATCCTATTTAGTATTAAATATTTCATATATCTTCTGTTTAGATGTGCTTTCATGTTTTAATTAGTTTTTGTGCCAAGTAGAACCTATAGGATAACCTATGGTGATAGTTAATTTGATTCTGCTGAAAAACAGAAACTTTGCGCGCACGAAAATAATTTTAATAATTCACAGAAACGTGATTTTGCATTGATTCTTTCTGATGTATATAAATAGACAATTTTCCCAGGACTTCCTATTTTGGTAGGATTTCTAGAGTTCCATAAGTATTCGATAGTTGCAGATTGCTACAGACTATTCTGTTTTTGACAGATTCTATTTTTCGTGTGCTGTTTGCTTATTTTGATGCATCTATGGCTAGTATTAAGTGGTATGAACCATAGAGAACTTGGAATACAGTAGGTTTAACACCAATATAAATAAATAATGATTTTATTACAGTACCTTATGTGGTGGTTTTTCTTTCTTGCTCTAACGGAGCTTATGAGATTTCCTGTTGAGTTTTGTGTTGTGAAGTTTTCAAGTTTTGGGTAAAGATTTGATGGATTATGGAATAAGGAGTGGCAAGAGCCTAAGCTTGGGGATGCCCATGGCACCCCAAGATATTCAAGGATAACCAAAATCCTAAGCTTGGGGATGCCCCGGAAGGTATCCCCTCTTTCATCTTCGTCTATCGGTAACTTTACTTGGAGCCATATTTTTATTCGCCACATGATATGTGTTTTGCTTGGAGCGTCTTGTATGATATTAGTCTTTGTTTTTACTTTACCAAAATCATCCTTGCTATACACACCTTTTGGGAGAAACCCACTTGATTGGAATTTATTAGAATACTCTATGTGCTTCACTTATATCTTTTGAGCTAGATAAATTTTGCTCTAGTGCTTCACTTATGTCTTTTAGATAACGGCGGTGGCTTTATTTTGTAGAAATTGTTAATCTCTCATGCTTCACTTATATTATTTTGAGAGTCTCTTATAACATCATGGTATTTGCTATGGTTATAAAATTGGTCCTAGAATGATGGGCATCCAAGTTGGGTATAATAAAAACTATCATAGGAAGTGAATTGGATGCTATGATCAATTTGATACTTGATAATTGTTTTGAGACATGGAGGTGTTGATATTAGAGTCATGCTAGTTGGGTGATTATGAATTTAAATAATGCTTGTGTTGAAGTTGGGAAGTCCCGTAGCATGCACGTATAGTGAAAGTTGTGTAACAACTTTGAAACATGAGGTGTTCTTAGATTGTGCATCCTTATGAGTGGCGATGGTCTTTTCCTACCAATCTATCCCCCTAGGAGCATGCGCGTAGTGCTTGGTTTTTGATGACTTGTAGATTTTTGCAATAAGTATATGAGTTCTTTATGACTAATTTTGAGTCCATGGATTATATGCACTCTCACCCTTCCATCATTGCTACCTTCTTCGGTACCGTGCATTGCCCTTTCTCACCTTGAGAGTTGGTGCAAACTTCGCCGATGCATCCAAACCCCGTGATATTTTACGCTCTATCACACATAAATCTTCTTATATCTTCCTCAAAACAGCCACCATACCTACCTATTATGGCATTTCCATAGCCATTCCGATATATATTGCCATGCAACGTTCCACCGTTTCGTTCATCATCATGACACACATTATCATTGTCATATTGCCTTGCATGATCATGTAGTTGACATCGTATTTGTGGCAAAGCCACCATGCGTAATTTTGCATACATGTTACTCTTGATTCATTTCCCATCCGGTACACCGCCGGAGGCATTCATATAGAGTCATATCTTGTTCTAGCATTGAGTTGTAATTCATGAGTTGTAAATAAATAGAAGTGTGATGATCATCACTATTAGAACATTGTCCCCAAATAAAAAAAAGAAAGGCCAAAAAAAAGGAAAGGCCAAATAAAAAAAAGAGAAAGGCCAAATAAAAAAAGGCCCAAAAAATAAAATAAAAAAGGAGGCAATGTCACTATCTTTTTCCACACTTGTGCTTCAAAGTAGCACCATGTTCTTCATATAGAGAGTCTCATATGTTGTCACTTTCATATACTAGTGGGAATTTTTCATTATAGAACTTGGCTTGTATATTCCTATGATGCGCTTCCTCAAAATGCCCTAGGTCTTCATGAGCAAGCAAGTTGGATGCACACCCACTAGTTTCTTTTGTTGAGCTTTCATATATTTATCGTTCTAGTGCATCCGTTGCATGGCAATCCCTACTCCTAATGTTGACATCAATTGATGGGCATCTCCATAGCTTGTTGATTATGGGCATCTCCATAGCTCGTCAATGTGAGACTTTCTCTTTTTTTTTGTCTTCTCCACACAACCTCCATCATCATATTCTATTCCACCCATAGTGCTATATCCATGGCTCACGCTCATGTATTGCGTGAAAGTTGAAACAGTTTGAGATTATTTAAGTACGAAACAATTGCTTGGCTTGTCATCGGGCGTGTGAAAGATGGGAGCATTTTTGTGTGAATAAAATGAAGCATAGCCTAACTATATGATTTTGTAGGGATGAACTTTCTTTAGCCATGTTATTTTGAGAAGACATTTGATTTGATTAGTATGCTTGAAGTATTACTATTTCTTATGTCAATGTGAACTTTTATTTTGAATCATTTGGATCTGAACATTCATGCCACAATAAAGAAAATTACATTGAGAATTATGCTAGGTAGCATTCCACATCAAAAATTCTGTTTTTATCATTTACCTACTCGAGGACGAGCAGGAATTAAGCTTGGGGATGCTTGATACGTCTCCAATGTCTCTATAATTTTTGATTGTTCCATGTTATTATATTACCCGTTTTGGATGTTTATGGGCTTTACTTTACACTTTTATATCATTTTTGGGACTAACCTACTAACTGGAGGCCCAACCTGAATTGCTGTATTTTTTTTGCCTATTTTAGTGTTTTGAAGAAAAGGAATATCAAACGGAGTCCAAACGGAATGAAACCTTCGGAAGCGATCTGTTTGGAACAAACGTGATCCAGAGGACTTGGAGTGGAAGTCAAGAAACAAGCGACGCGGCAAGGAGGGTGCCCGGCGCGCCCCCCACCCTCGTGGGCCCCTTGAGCATCCACCGACCTACTTCTTCCCCCTATATATACCCACGTACCCTGAAAACATCAGAAGGCACCACGAAAAACTATTTCCACAGCCATAACCTTCTGTATCCGCGAGATCCCATCTTGGAGCCTTCGCCGGCGCTCCGCCGGAGGGGGAATCGATCACGGAGGGCCTCTACATCATCTCCAAGGCTCTTCTGATGAGTTGTGAGAAGTTTACCACAGACCTTTGGGTCCATAGTTATTAGCTAGATGGCTTCTTCTCTATCTTTGAATCTCAATACAAAGTTCTCCTCGATCTTCTTGCGGATCTATTCGATGTAACCCTTTTTGCGGTGTGTTTGTCGAGATCCGATGAATTGTGGGTTTATGATCAAGTTTATCTATGAGAAATATTTGAATCTCCTCTGAATGCTTTTATGTGTAATTAAGTTATCTTTGCAAGTCTCTTCGAATTATCAGTTTGCTTTGGCCTACTAGATTGATCTTTCTTGCAATGGGAGAAGTGCTTAGCTTTGGGTTCAATCTTGCGGTGTCCTTTACCAGTGACAGCAGGGGCAACAAGGCACATATTGTATTGTTGCCATCGAGGATAAAAAGATGGGGTTTATATCATATTGCATTTGTTTATCCCTCTACATCATGTCATCTTTCTTAATGTGTTACTCTGTTCTGTATGAACTTACTACTCTAGATGCATGCTGGATAGCGGTCGATTTGTGGAGTAATAGTAGTAGATGTAGAATCGTTTCGGTCTAGTTGTCACGGACGTGATGCCTATATACATGATCATGCCTAGATAATCTCATAATTATTTGCTTTTCTATCAATTGCTCGACAGTAATTTGTTCACCCACCGTAATACTTATGCTACCTTGAGAGAAGCCACTAGTGAAACCTATGGCCCCCGGTTCTATCTCTTATCATATAAGCTTTCAATCTACTTTTATTTGCATCTTTTACTTTTCCAATCTATATCATAAAAATACCAAAGATATTTATCTTATCGTATTATCTCTATCAGATCTCACTTTCGCAAGTGGCCGTGAAGGGATTGACAACCCCTTTATTGCGTTGGTTGCGAGTTCTTGTTTGTTTGTGTAGGTGCGTGGGACTTTTGAGGAGCCTCCTACTGGATTGATACCTTGGTTCTCAAAAACTGAGAGAAATACTTACGCTACTATTGCTGCATCACCCTTTCCTCTTCAAGGAAAACCAACGCAAGCTCAAGACGTAGCAAGAACATGGTGCTACTTTGAAGCACAAGTGTGGAAAAAGATAGTAGCATTGTCCCCCCCTTTTTTATTTGGGCCTTTCTTTCTTTTTTGGCCTTTATCTTTTTTTATTTGGCCTTTTTTTATTTGGCCTTTCCTTTTTTATGGGACAATGCTCTAATAATGATGATCATCACACTTCTATTTATTTACAATTGATGAGTTACAACTCAAAACTAGAACAAGATATGACTCTATATGAATGCCTTTGGCGGTGTACCGGGATGGGTAATGAATCAAGAGTGACATGTATGAAAATTATGAAGGTGGCTTTTCCACAATACGATGTCAACTACATGATCATGCAAGGCAATATGACAATGATGATGCGTGTCATGATGAACGGAACGGTGGAAAGTTGCATGGCAATATATCTCGGAATGGCTATGGAAATGCCATAATAGGTAGGTGATAATCCCCAAGTGCAGGGAATCATCGTAGAAATTCCCAAAGGTGGAGGTGATAGGTATGGAGTGTCGAACCCACAAGGAGCTAAAGGTAAGATCAATATTCTCTCAAGCCCTATCTGCCACGGATACGACTCTACGTGCACCGAACGTTTCTTTCAACTAGAAACAAGAAATAAAACTGCGTTGTGGGTATAAAGAGGATAACTTTGCATGATATCGGAGAGCTAAAATATGAAATTAGGTGTTGTTATCATAAAGTTAGAATATATTACTAAATATTATAAATAGCGAGTGTGGAATGGTGGATCGGTGTGCGGAATTGTCCTAGGCAATTGTTAACGAGATTGGTAGTCGTCATTGCAATTTCATATGAGGGAGAGGCATAAGCTAACTAAAGGAAATATGCCCTAGAGGCAATAATAAAGTTATTGTTTATTTCCTCATATCATGATAAATGTTTATTATTCATGCTAGAATTGTATTAACCGGAAACATGATACATGTGTGAATACATACACAAACATAACGTCACTAGTATGCCTCTACTTGACTAGCTCATTAATCAACGATGGTTATGTTTCCTAACTATAGACATGTGTTGTCATTTGATTAACGGGATCACATCATTAGGAGAATGATGTGATTGACATGACCCATTCCGTTAGCCTAGCACTTGACCGTTTAGTATGTTGCTATTGCTTTCTTCATGACTTATACATGTTCCTGTAACTATGAGATCATGCAACTCCCGTTTACCAGAGGAACACTTTGTGTGCTACCAAACGTCACAACGTAACTGGGTGATTATAAAGGAGCTCTACAGGTGTCTCCAAAGGTGCATGTTGGGTTGGCGTATTTCGAGATTAGGTTTTGTCACTCCGTTTGTCGGAGAGGTATCTCTGGGCCCTCTCGGTAATGCACATCACTATAAGCCTTGCAAGCAATGTAGCTAATGAGTTAGTTACGGAATGATGCATTACGTAATGAGTAAAGAGACTTGCAGGTAACGAGATTGAACTAGGTATTGGATACCGACGATGGAATCTTGGGCAAGTAACATACCGATGACAAAGGGAACAACGTATGTTGTTATGCGGTTTGACCGATAAAGATCTTCGTAGAATATGTAGGAGCCAATATGAGCATCCAGGTTGCGCTATTGGTTATTGACCGAGAATAGTTCTAGGTCATGTCTACATAGTTCTCGAACCCGTAGGGTCCGCACGCTTAACGCTACGATGACAGTTTTATTATGAGTTTATAAGTTTTGATGTACCGAAGATTGTTCGGAGTCCCGGATGTGATCACGGACATGACGAGGAGTCTCGAAATGGTCGAGACCTAAAGATTGATATATTGGAAGCCTATATTTGGATATCGGAATGGTTCCGGGTGAAATCGGGATTTTACCGAAACACCGGGGGTGTCGGTGTACTAAAGTAGGGGTACCTTAGTATCCCGAACTTGTGCACGGGCAGTCGCAGCGCCCAGCGGCAAGGCTTGCCGGGCATCCGCCAAGATCCTCCGTAGCTCATATTTATGCCATTCAAGAACAAAGTGTTTTAACTAAGGAGACAAGGCCCCGGCAAGAGGAGCTTGCCGGGAAGGACAAGGCCCCGGCAAGAGGAGCTTGCCGGGAGGGCCAGCCAAGAAACTTGCCGCGACGCGCCGCGCGTCCCGGCAAGACCCAGCGAGCGACAAGCTTTCGGGTGCGACAAGACAACGGCCGCGGCAAGGCGCTTGCCGCGGCGAAGCCACCACTCTGCGCCCACGCTCCAGCGCATCCGACGACGTGTCGCCGCAAGATCGTTCCAGGCGCACGTGGCGGGTAGTTGTGCAGCCAAGCGGTGCGAGGTGGCAAGTGGAGATGACGAGAAGGCCATCGTGGCGATCGGTGGCGCCCCTAACGGTCGTTTCCTGCACTGTTTGGGCGACCGGACGGGCATTAAATGCCCTTGTCCCCTGCCGTCAGAGTTAGGTAGGGGGCACTGTAGATAGCGGTTGTACCAACCCCTCTTTTTACATTTTGTCCCTTGCCTGCGTTGCCACCTGTCGGTGACCCCTTTAGCCTATAAAAGGAGGCCCATGCACAACGTAGAAAAGGGGTTCGACTCCTTCAAAAACACAGAACGCTCACGCTCTCGAGCAAGAACACAATACAAACACAAAGCAGCAGTAGGAGTTTTATCTCTCCGGAGAGCTCCGAAGCTGGGTAAAATCCCTCGCGTGCTTCGCCTCGATCTGCTCTTCGTGCGCCCTCCGCTCCCTGCCGGACCGAGAAGGGGCCCTGCCCCATAGGTGCTCGTTTCCCACGACATCTTTTGGCGCGCCAGGTAGGGGAACGTCGAGGTTGTGCGAACCTAATCCGGTGTTCGCGCGCACTACATCATCATCTTCATCGACATGCCACCGAAGAAGAAGGCTTCGGAGGTGGTTGGTCCGTCTGCGTCGATTCCACCGCCACCGGAGCAAACGGGCGGTGGAGTAGACGCCGGCAGAGGAACGGGCGCCGACGGGGGAACTCACATTGTCACCAGATCCAAGGACAAGGCCCCGCAAACTTCGGCGTCCGTGCATGCGCCGCGCTCCTCTCAGGAGGCACGGGATCGACAATGCCATGGTGCTCCTAGCACCATGCTCGCGTTAGAACAAGGCCAAGCTGGTGGATCGTGGGACGCTCAAGGCCAACATACACGCCAACATGTTGGAGCGAGCGCGGCACGGTCGCCTGGACGAGATGTTGCTCCTTCTAACACTGTTAGAAGTTTGAGCATATCCCGCTCCTCGCGTCGTTCGCCCCCGCCGCCGAAAACCCCAGAAGAAGCATTGGCTCGAGCCCAACTGCTACTAGACTACCCTCCAGCGCCGGACAAGATCGACGACTGGAGGATCACCATCCAGAGCCTCATCGGCTTCGCCAACGGCGACAAGCCCCGGCAACCAAGCACGTCGAAGCCGCGGCAGGACGCCCAGGCGCAAGCCGGTGGCGACAAGACTGGTGGGGGTGCCACCACCGTGCACTCCCCGCCCCAAAGGCCAAGATCGCCAACTCGCCGGGCTAACCTTGACACCGACTCCACTGCGTCGTCGGACCCGCGGGCTCGCCGCGATCAACGCCAAGTTCTCCAAGAACGACGACAAGAGGACGCTCGTACTCGCATCGAGCGTCGAAGAGAAGCGCGACGTCAGTCAGACCAGCGCGCTGGGCCCACTGTTGATATGCATGCGCCAGGGGAACCAGGCGACTTCCCGTACGCGGTAGGTTGCCCTGCGTTCACTCGTGAGCTGCGGCAGGTCCAGTGGCCCAGTACCAAGAACTTCAAGCCAGACGTACCCGAGAAGTACGATGGCAGGATACATCCGTTGGAGTTCCTCAGCGTCTACACCATCGCGGTGCAGGCTGCCGGGGGGCGCGACGAGAAGATCCTCGCCAACTACTTCCTGTTGGTGCTCAAGCCCAACGTCAGATCTTGGCTCATGCACTTGCCGGACAACTCCATCTCTTCATGGGCAGATCTGTGCCATCAATTTGTCGGCGCCTTCACAGGCGGCCACAACCCCATGGCCAGGAGAGCGATCTTCATCTGCTCGCCCAGAAGGAAGGAGAGCCCCTACGCAAGTACATTCAAAGATTCAGCCAGGTGCAGCGCAACATCCCAGACGTCCACCCTGCGGCGGTTATCAGCGCGTTCCATCAGAACATGCGTAATCGCAGGATGAGGGAGGAGATGGCGATGTGCAAAATTAGAGATGTCAGCGAGCTATATGCTCTGGCCGACAAGTGTGCACGTGCTGAAGAGGGGAGGAAACTCCCCGGAGAGAACGCAGGAGCAGAAGGATCTGACAGTGAGGATGCCGCCCCGGCAAAGAAGAACCGGAGGCGGAATAACAGAAAGAGGAAAGCTAAGGATGTGCTAGTTGTTGAACAGTCCGGCAACGGAGGTGGCGCCGAGAAGGCCAAAGCTGGTGACTCCGGCGAGGCTGTGGTGGCCGCCGACAAGCAGGACGGCTCCGGCAAGCAGTACTGCAAGATCCACCGCACCAAGGGCCATGATCTCCAGACATGCAAGAAGGTTGAGCAGCTCGTAGAACTGCAGAAAGATGAGTACGAGCGCCGCGACAAGGAGAAGGCCCAAGAAGGTGGAGGAGGATCCGGCAAGAAGCGTCCCGCCCGGGGAGGGCGCCGCGGCAAGGCTAAGCAGCGGCAAGGAGACAGACCTCCCCGTGGCCGCGACAAGGACGAAGACGAAGATGAAAATGAAGAGATGGATGAGGATGAGACCGACGAGCAGGAGTTTCAAAAAGCGACAGAGGTCTTGTGCGTCGACGGCAGTGCTTCTCTGCATACTTCGCACCGCCAGCTCAAACAATGGGTGCGGGAAGTTAATGCAGCAGAACCGTCAGTAGAGTCGCGCAAGCCTCTGAAGTGGTCCAGCACGCCCATCATCTTTGATATTGAGGATCACCCTGATCGCATAACTACGGTCGGGTGCTTGCCGATGTTGGTTTCGCCAACCATCCGCAACCTCAAGGTCACAAAGATGCTGGTTGACGGCGGGGCCGGCTTGAATCTGATCTCCTCCGCGGTGCTCAAGAAGCTCCAGATCCCCGACAGCGAGCTCGAAGAGACTGGTACCTTTCAAGGAATTAACCCGGGAAGGAGCAAGCCGAAGGGGAAGATCACACTGCCAGTGACATTTGGCAGTGAGCTGAACTTCAGGACAGAGAAGGTCACCTTTGACGTCGCTGATTTCCCATTACCCTACAATGGGATACTCGGCCGTCCAGCGCTTGCCAAGTTCATGGCAGCCTCTCACTACGCCTACAACGTGCTCAAGATGCCCGGTCCGATAAGTGTCATTTCTGTCCCCGGCGACAAGAAAGATGCCCTTATCTGTACCGACAAGATCTACCGGGAAGCAGCAGCTGCAGCAGAACGCAAACCACTTGCTGCTGAAGCTCCCGGGGGGAAGAAGAAGACCAAGTCCGGCAAGAGTAGCTCTGATGCCCACTCCGGCAAGAGCACCTCTTCGGAGTGCTGCGCTACCGTCGAGGACGCACCATCGAGCTCCACCGGCAAGTGCAAGAAGGCAAAGACAGCTTCACCAGAGACCAAGAAAGTGGCTGCCAAGGAGGACGGCACTGGTGGTACCTTCACCATCAGTGCCACGCTTGACCCTAAATAGGAAAGCGCGCTCATTGCTTTCCTGCGGGCGAATGTCGATGTGTTTGCATGGCAACCATCTGACATCCCCGGTGTTCCCAGGAAAGTAATCGAGCACCACCTTGCCGTTTGTCCTCACGCGCGGCCCGTCAAGCAGAGAGTAAGGAAACAAGTAGTGGAGCGACAAGAGTTCGTTGCAGAAGAGATCAAGAAGTTGGAAGCAGCAGGCCTGGTCCGAGGAGTACTCCATCCAACGTGGTTAGCCAATCCTGTAGTCGTGCGCAAGGCGAACGGGAAATGGAGGCTTTGTATTGACTTCACTGATGTTAATAAAGCTTGTCCCAAAGATACATTTCCCTTGCCGCGCATTGACCAGATTGTTGACTCCACGGCCGGATGTGATCTGCTGTCATTCCTTGATGCATATTCAGGATATCATCAAATCTTCATGGCGGAAGAGGATGAAGAGAAGACCACATTCATTACTCCATGTGGCACGTATTGCTTTGTACGGATGCCTTTCGGACTAAAGAATGCTGGTTCAACGTTCGCAAGAGTAGTCAGTCATGCTTTTGAGCCACAGTTGCACAGAAATGTAGAAGCTTACATGGATGACATAGTGGTCAAGAGCAAGGACAAAGAAACTTTGATCCAAGATTTGGACGAAACCTTTGCAAATCTGCGCAAGATCAATCTCAAGTTGAACCCCGAGAAGTGCGTGTTTGGAGTTCCTTCCGGCAAGCTTCTCGGGTTCTTTGTGTCCCAGAGGGGGATTGAAGCCAATCCCGACAAGATCAAGGCCATTGAGCAGATCGAAGCACCGAAACGCGTCAAGGATGTGCGAAGGCTTGCCGGCTGCGTTGCTGCTCTCAGTAGGTTCATCTCTAAGTCTGCTGAGCGCGCCCTGCCATTTTTCAAAATTTTGAAAAAGGCAGGTCCAATGAAATGGACTCCGGAAGCGGAGGCTGCGCTGCAGGACTTGAAGAGATACCTGTCCTCCACTCCAATACTTGTCGCACCTAAGCCACAAGAAAAGTTGCTATTGTATCTAGCGGCAACCAATCAAGTGGTTAGTGCTGCGTTAGTAGCGGAAAGGGAGGTGGACGATGAGCCAGCGGCCACGGCAAGCGGATCTAGCGACAAGCAGGGGGCTTCCCCGACAAGCTCTGGTCCCGACGAGGATAGATCTGTGCAGCCAGAGGAAGAGAAACAAAATAAGATGGTGCAGCGCCCAGTTTACTTTGTCAGTTCTCTTCTACAGGGGGCTAGATCAAGATACTCCGGTGTGCAGAAGTTGCTTTTCAGCCTCCTCATGGCCTCAAGGAAGTTGCGCCATTACTTTCAAGCACATGAGATCACAGTCGTCACTCGCTTTCCGTTGAAGAGGATATTGCAGAATCCAGAAGCAACAGGCAGGATTGTCGAGTGGGCACTGGAACTATCGAGCTTTGGCCTCAAGTTTGAGAGTACTTCAACTATCTAGAGCCGAGCATTGGCAGAATTTATAGCAGAATGGATGCCTACACCTGATGAAGAAACTCCAGAAACGAGCATCCCCGTCAAGGAGGCAAGCAAAGAATGGATCATGTACTTTGATGGTGCCTTCTCGCTGCAAGGCGCCAGTGCGGGTGTGTTGCTTGTCGCACCCACCGGAGAGCACCTCAAGTACGTGGTCCAGATGCACTTTCCCAAGGAACAAGCGACAAACAATACTGCAGAGTATGAGGGCTTGCTTGCCGAACTTAGGATTGCGGCAGACCTTGGGATCAAGAAGCTCATTGTCAGGGGTGACTCGCAGCTTGTCGTCCGCCAAGTGAACAAAGATTATCAGAGTTCGTTGATGGAGGCCTACATTGATGAAGTGAGGAAGTTGGAAGAGCATTTTGACGGCCTGCAGATGGAACATGTTCCGAGAGCTCAGAACGACATTGCAGATGGCCTGTCAAAATGCGCCGCACTCAAGTTGCCTGTGGAACCAGGGATCTTTGTGCTCAAGCTGACTCAACCATCTGTAACACCATCAACTGGACAGAGCAAGAAGAGGAAAGTGATTTCTGGTGACTATTTTCCGGCAGAGCTCCCCGAAGCCGCCGCCAAGAAGGTCCCCAAAATCAACACACAGAGTGCTGAGGGGCAGTCTGCTCCGACAAGCCCTAAGGTTTGTTTCGTTGAAGCAGACACCCCCGACAAGTTTTGCTCCGGTGAGCTTGCCGGGGAACATCAAGCTCCGGCTGAGCCACAGATTCTTGCCGTGGAAGCAGATGTTCCCGCAGCAGCATTTGTGCCTTTAGCCCTTGTTGTCGAGCCGCAGGCTCCGGCATGGGCGCAGCAGATTGTCCGTTTCCTTCAGACAGGAGAACTTCCCGAAGAGCAAGAAGAAGCGGAAAGAGTAGCCCGGCAATCAAGTATGTATCAGTTTGTCGACGACATACTGTACAGAAGAAGATTCAACGGGATGAAATTGAAGTGTATTCCCCGGGAAGAAGGACAGGAGCTGTTGGCGGAGATACATGGAGGCATATGTGGTCACCACATTGGCGCAAGAGCACTTGCCGGCAAAGCTTTCCGGCAAGGTTTCTTTTGGCCAACAGCCCTCCAGGATGCAACTGCACAAGTAACCAAGTGTGAAGCGTGCCAGTTCCACTCCAAGCAGACACATCAACCAGCTCAAGCTCTCCAGACGATCCCTTTATCCTGGCCATTTTCGGTCTGGGGGCTCGACATTCTCGGCCCCTTTCCCCGAGCTGTCGGAGGCTTTGAGTACTTGTACGTGGCAATCGACAAGTTCACAAAGTGGCCGGAGGTGGAAGCAGTGAGGAAGGTGACAGCACAGTCAGCAGTCAAGTTCTTCAGGTCAATTGTTTGCCGTTTCGGAGTCCCTAACAGGATCATCACTGACAATGGCACACAATTCACGAGCCGCACCTTTATGCAGTACGTCCAAGATCTTAGCGCCAAGATCTGCTTCGCTTCTGTTGCTCACCCGAGAAGCAACGGTCAAGCGGAGAGGGCAAACGCTGAAGTGCTGCGCGGGCTCAAGACTAGAACTTTCGACAGGCTACACAAGTGCGGAAGAAATTGGATCAAGGAGCTGCCAGTGGTTCTTTGGTCGATCAGGACGACGCCAAATCGGGCCACTGGCCAGACACCTTTTGCTCTTGTCTATGGAGCAGAGGCAGTTCTCCCCACGGAACTCGTATACGGATCACCTCGAGTGCTCGCTTATGATGAGCTTGAGCAAGAGCAGCTGCGGCAAGATGACGCGCTGCTCCTTGAGGAAGATCGTCTTCAGGCTATTGTACGAGCTGCTCGCTACCAGCAAGCTTTGCGTCGCTACCATAGCCGCAAAGTTAATGCCAGAAGTTTCAAGGAAGGCGACCTTGTTCTTCAGCGCGTTCAATCCGCCAAGAATTCCAACAAGTTGACGCCAAAGTGGGAAGGCCCTTATCGGGTGAAGCGAGTCACTAGGTCCGGCGCTGTCCGCCTTGAGACCGAAGATGGCTTTCCGGTGAGCAACTCCTGGAACATAGAGCATCTTCGTAAGTTTTACCCATGAGGCGCGGTTGCCGGAACCCGCTGTCCCGGCAGCCACCTTTTGTACAAGCCTTGCCGCTGTTGCAGGTAACCCTTTGTACAAAGCCGGGCGCAGATCCCGTGCATAAATAAAGATCATATGCTCAGCACGTCTTGTCAAAATTTCATGCCTTTTTCTTTTTTCGCATGTATTATCTGACACTTTGTGCAGCACTTGCCCCCGGTAAGCAATAACGAGCCTTAAGGCTCCATATCTTTATTTTTCTCTTCTTTCTTTTTCTCAAAAAGAAGGTTCCTTCGCCCACAAGTTCACCGGGGGGGAAGGAGAGGATAAAGGTGTGGACCAGGCATCAAAGAAGTATAGCCTTGCCGGGACACAGACGACAGAAAAGCTAAGTTGCCAAAGTTTGAGCACAGTCAGTTTTAAATTTTTAAGTTATCCTCCTTGAACGACCGTGCTTTGTATGGAAAACCTGTGCGCGGAGGAACCAACTCGTGGCTAGTTGCGCCCTTACTTTGTTTCGAGTCCGCTCAACAACGTAAGTGTGCTGCGACTAGTTCCGACAAGGTTTTTTGCCGGAAGCAACACCGCCAGCAGGCTGCTGATGTTCCGCACTCAGCGCTCGCGGCAAGGGTGCCTGCGCCGGCAAGTTTCCTAAAAGCGTAGGGTAAAAACATACAAGGGAGGGAATCAAATAAAGGAAATAACATAGCAAATACTACCCAGAATAAATTTATATTACAATAAATAACTTGCCGCGCTCTAATGGATTGTTCCTGTGACATGTCTAGCAGCGGCAAGAAAAAGGAGGAAAAGGGCGGCCTAGTCTACACGATCGCTGTCGACCCTTCTGACTTCATTCACCTTGTCCACAATGGGTGCGACAAGGGCTTTAAGATCTGCAAGATCAGCACCCGCCGGCAGCTTCTTGAGAACATTGGTGAGGTTGAGGGTCGTATTGCGGAAAAGCACCTTCACCAACACCTTCTCCAAGACTTTGGCATAGATAGCGCGCGACTCGTCAGCCAGCTGCTTTAGGATCCTTTCCCGGAGTTGCTGGAGAGCCGTCACCACGCCCTTGAAGAACAGAGTAAGCTTGGCGCTGGGCTGGAGATTCTCGTCAGAGGAGTACCCGAAGCCCGCCAAGTCTAGTTGCGTCAGTTCTTCGTCAATGGTTGCAGCAATGTTGACGAGATCCTCCGTCCAGAGCTCCACCGTAGCCCTGAAGGTGTTTTGAGTCTCGGCGGCCCTCGTTAGCAGCTCCTCGTTGCCCTTGATCTCTTTCTTCAAGTCATCTTCTCGCTTCTTGGCGCCGTCCAGCGTCTCCGTCAGTGTGGCCAGCTTCAGCTCCAGATCAGCATTTGAGTCCTTGGTGGTGTTCAGTTCCTTGACCTTATCGGTGAGTTGAACTTGCAGATCGCCATGAGCAAGGGCATCCTTCTCGCGTTCGCGCTGGAGCGCGGCAAGCTCCTCATTCTTCCCTTTCAGATCAGCCTCCAACTGCGTCACCTTCACCTCCAATTCCTTCTTGGCGGCCTTGGCAGCTGCGGCGGCGTCCTTCGCTTCCTTGAGCGCCCCGCCAAGTGATTGCTCGCGTGCGGCGAGCTCCTCCTCGTGGTTGTCCAGATTGACTTTCCGCTGCGTCAGTTCACCTTCCCGGGTGGACAGCTCCTCAGCGGCAAGCCTCTGTTGCTCCTCAGCTTCCGCCTTCTCAAGAATGAAGGCCTTCCGCGCTTCGACAAGTTGCACCCTCTCCTCCGCGATGGAACGGAGGGCCTCTTGGTTGCGGCTCTGGAGCTCCTCCGCCTGTTTCTCTATGTCAACTCCCGCCTGCGCGACAAGCGCTTCCCGGGACTCCAGCTTCGCTTGGCAGGCGCGGTAGAGTGACACCAACTTCTGGAGCAACTGCTCCTCCTCGGACTCGCCGCTGCTGCTGCTTGGCGCGTCAACCACTGTCAGCCCAGTGGAGGCGAGCACCTCTCCGTCAAAAGACTCTCCCTCGATCGGCGCCCTGGAGCTCGACGCCCGGGGAAGATGGATGAAGACACCCTCGCCGGCCTTCAAGTAGGCGCCGGGCTGGGGCTCCTCGGGGCTCGCTGCTGCATCAGCGGCAGAGGGGTCGGCGGTCGGTGTAGCGCCTTGCGCTCCTACGCCCTCAGGGTCGTTAGTGCGATCGCCGGACCCCTCGCCAGCTCCTGCGCCGGCAGCCTTGGCGGCCTCTTCGCCGGCGGGGTCGTCAGCGCCGGCCTCTTCCTCGGCAGCGGCGACATCTTCAGTGTTGCCGCGTGCGTCCTCCTCGCCGTTGGCCTCAGTCTCCATCGGATCCGTGGGAGGGGGATCTGAAGACAGGAAGAGGAAGGAAAAGTCAAGCAAATATCCAAAAAGAAGACCAGAAGAAGAAGAACCCAAGGGAAAATTTCCAACAAGGAGGGTTACCTGTGCTGGGCTCTGTGACCATGGGCTCCACCACCGAAGGCTCGCTGGTCCCGCCCCTTGCCGGGGACCTCTCCCTTGCCGGGGAGCGCTCCCTTGTCGGGGAATCGCCCCTTGGCGGCGTAGTCGAAGCAGACAGCACCTCTGGAGCGGCTTCTGGTTGCTCCTGATGGGCCTGCTCTGCTCCTACACAAGCAAGTCAACAATCAAGATATCAGCAAAGAAAGAGCACCCATGCACGCCCCACAACAGGAAGTGAACAAATACTGACGCTGGGGGCTGTGCTGGGGGCTGCTTCGAGGAGAGGGTGTCAGGTCCGTCAAGGTGGTCTCGGACGTGTCCTTTGCCATCACAACAGGATCGTCCTCGATGAAAACAACGGGGACCTTGGCCCTCTTTGCCGCTCTCTCGGCCAGAGTCCTGAAATGGAACGGAGTTCAGAGGGAAGCAGATCAGATGCAAGACAAGAAACAACAAAAATCGAAGAAATACAAGTACAACAAGGAGAAAGTCTTACTCCTCCTCCTCTTCTTCCTCCTCGTCGGAGCTCAGCGCGGAGAGGTCGAAGTCCGGTACTCTTTCAGCGTGACGAGGCGGAGGAGTAGGCTCCCTTGGACGCTTGGCGGGAGCTGCAGCAGGATCGGAAGTGGCGGCCCGAGAAGACCCCTCTCCAGTTGCCGGCGCGGCGTGAGATGCTCCCGTGTCAGCGGTGCTTGGCACGGTGGAGCGTGTCCCACGGTGCGGCGGCTATTGGCCCGTCTGCCGCCCTGCTGTGTCCCCTGTCCTACGGAGGTGCCTCCTTGGTTGAGCCGCGGGCTGTGCTGAGGGCCCCGTCCGCGGCAAGCTGCTTGAAGATGGCTGGCCACTCGCGCCCCCGGCAGGCTCCTCGCCTCGGCCTCGGGCTCCCCCTCGCCAACGACCTCCCCGCCAAGATCTTCTCGGTCGGCAAGGCTTGCCGCCTCGGCCGCCTCTGCCTCCTCCAAAGTAAACCCGAACTCGCCCGCGGCGGCGGCTGCCGCCGCCTCTTCGGCCCTGGTGGCGATGTACCGCATTTCGTCATCGGTGGTGTCGCGGGTGAGGAGCCTCTGCTCGTCGGCGCAGACTGCTACCTCCACCAAGCCGTCGAAGAATTGCCGCACGATGTCGTCGGAGGGCTCCCGCCAAGTTGGGATAATCCCGTGCGAGTCGCACTCCGGCATCATTGCGCAGATGCGATCAAGCTGGGAGTTGTTGCACAGTGGGATGACGTCCTGCGGCAGCCTGAACCACTCCGGATGGTTGGGGTCGTGCTTGAACAGCTCCTTGAACAGCTCCTTGAACAGCTCCTTGAGCATCCTGAACCACTCCGGATGGTTGGAGTCCAAAACAGTGAAGTTAAAATTGAGGCCTGGGCGTAGCCTCATGATATCCACCAGGCCCCCGAACAGCCAGGCGGGCCTCCCCCTCTCCTGCAGAGGGGCGATGCGGCGGCGAAGAAAGTCCGCGCCAACAGCCCCTACAGTGAGCCCGGCAAGCCTGAGCCGCAGAATCCGGGTGGTGGCGATCTTCAGCTTAGCGTCGCCCGCCGCCAGGGCGCTCCAGTCGCCGCCGCGCACTACTCGGGCTTGGTGCAAATTGGTGAATGGCTGCGGATCTGAGTCAACAATCCAGCACCATTCAGCCCTCCACTCGTCCCATTTGCTGCGGAGCTCCCCCTCCAGATACACCTCCTTCTTGCCAGCCCTCGAGATCCAGGAGACCCCGCCAGACAAGGGCTCTCCTTTCTCGACCCGGGGCATGAAATAGTGGCGGAAAAGGGCAACGTTGGGGTGGATTCCGATGAAGTTCTCGCAAAGATGCATGAAAACCACCATTGTCAGAACGGCGTTGGGGGTGAAGTCAAGGAGATGGAGCCCGTATGTGTTCATGATATCGCAGAAGAAATCGGAAAAGGGCGGGCAGAGCCCGCAATAGAAGAACAATGGGAAGAAGTAGTACCCTTTTGGGCACCGCTTGGAAGTAGAAGCTTCGGCGGAGAGCGTCTGCGTGCGCGGATGCGCCCGCGTCTCTGTCGACCAGAAGAGATAGAACTCCTCCCGCAGCGCCTTCGGGGTGAGCTCGGGGGAAAAAAGTGCTCGCTCCTTGCGCAGCGCCTCAAGCCGCAGCGCCTCGGCCGACTTCGCACTATTTCCGGTCTTCGGAGCCATGGCGGAGGCGGTGGGGGAGAGCGGAGGCGGCGGCGGCGACGAGCGGCGGAGCGCTGCTCTCTTTCGGCTTGGGAAGCGGAGGGGAGCGGCGGAGCTTTCTGAGGAAGGAACCGCAAGTGGCGAAGGTGGGGGAACGGCCCCTGTTTCCTCTGCTTATAAAGAGGAGAGGCGAACGTTATGCGTTTCTTGATTAAAGAATTGCCCACGATCTCTCCCACGACGCCGCGTTTGACGCGTGCCGTTACGGGAGGGCGCGGTGGATACGGAGTTAGATTTGGTATGGACCCAGGCCGCGCATGCCCGTGCCCTGTTTTGGGCCTGGCCCAACAGCGCTCGGCACCGTGTGTGGCCCAGGCCCGGGGGCTCCTGTCGGTGTACTAAAGTAGGGGTACCTTAGTATCCCGAACTTGTGCACGGGCAGTCGCAGCGCCCAGCGGCAAGGCTTGCCGGGCATCCGCCAAGATCCTCCGTAGCTCATATTTATGCCATTCAAGAACAAAGTGTTTTAACTAAGGAGACAAGGCCCCGGCAGGAGGAGCTTGCCGGGAAGGACAAGGCCCCGGCAAGAGGAGCTTGCCGGGAGGGCCAGCCAAGAAACTTGCCACGACGCGCCGCGCGTCCCGGCAAGACCCGGCGAGCGACAAGCTTTCGGGTGCGACAAGACAACGGCCGCGGCAAGGCGCTTGCCGCGGCGAAGCCACCACTCTGCGCCCACGCTCTAGCGCATCCGACGACGTGTCGCCGCAAGATCGTTCCAGGCGCACGTGGCGCGCAGCTGTGCAGCCAAGCGGTGCGAGGTGGCAAGTGGAGATGACGAGAAGGCCATCGTGGCGATCGGTGGCGCCCCTAACGGTCGTTTCCTGCACTGTTTGGGCGACCGGACGGGCATTAAATGCCCTTGTCCCCGGCCGTCAGAGTTAGGTAGGGGCACTGTAGATAGCGGTTGTACCAACCCCTCTTTTTACATTTTTTCCCTTGCCTGCGTTGCCACCTGTCGGTGACCCCTTTAGCCTATAAAAGGAGGCCCATGCACAACGTAGAAAAGGGGTTCGACTCCTTCGAAAACACAGAACGCTCACGCTCTCGAGCAAGAACACAATACAAACACAAAGCAGCAGTAGGAGTTTTATCTCTCCGGAGAGCTCCGAAGCTGGGTAAAATCCCTCGCGTGCTTCGCCTCGATCCGCTCTTCGTGCGCCCTCCGCTCCCTGCCGGACCGAGAAGGGGCCCTGCCCCATAGGTGCTCGTTTCCCATGACAGGGGGGTTACCGGAACCCTCCCGGGGGTTAATGGGCCTTAGTGGGCCATGAGGGAGAAGAGGAGGGCCGGCCAGGGCAGGCCGCGCGCCCCCTCCCGCCTAGTCCGAATAGGACAAGGAAGGGGGGGCGGCGCCCCCCTTTCCTCTTTCCCCTCCCCTCTCTCCTTCTCCACCATGGCAAGAGGTGGGAGTAGGACTCCTCCAGGCGCACCCCTAGGGGGCCGGCCGCACCTCCCCCCTCCCTCCTTTATATACGGGGGCAGGGGGGCACCTCTAGACACACAAGTTGATCTTCGTGACCGTTCCTTAGCCGTGTGCGGTGCCCCCCTCCACCATATTCCACCTTGGTCATATCGTTGCGGTGCTTAGGCGAAGCCCTGCGTCGGTGGAACATCATCATCATCAGCATGCCGTCGTGCTGATGGAACTCATCCCCGAAACCCTGCTGGATCGGAGTCCGGGGATCGTCATCGAGCTGAACGTGTGCTGAACTCGGAGGTGCCGTGCGTTCGGTACTTGGATCGGTCGGATCGTGAAGACATATGACTACATCAACCGCGTTGTCATAACGCTTCCGCTTATGGTCTACGAGGGTACGTGGACAACACTCTCCCCTCTCGTTGCTATGCATCACCATGATCTTGCATGTGCGTAGGAATTTTTTTGAAATTACTACATTCCCCAACAGTGGCATCCGAGCCTAGGTTTTATGCGTTGATGTTATTTGCACGAGTAGAACACAAGTGAGTTGTGGGCGATACAAGTCATACTTCTTACCAGCATGTCATACTTTGGTTCAGCGATATTGTTGGATGAAGCGGCCCGGACCGACATTACGCGTACGCTTACGCGAGACTGGTTTTACCGCCGTGCTTTGCACACAGGTGACTAGCGGGTGTCTGTTTCTCCAACTTTAGTTGAACTGAGTGTGGCTACGCCCGGTCCTTGTGAAGGTTAAAACAGCACTAAGTTGACGAACTATTGTTGTGGTTTTGATGCGTAGGTAAGAACGGTTCTTGCTCAGCCCATAGCAGCCACGTAAAATTGCAACAACAAAGTAGAGGACGTCTAACTTGTTTTTGCAGGGCATGTTGTGATGTGATATGGTCAAGACGTGATGCTATATTTTATTGTATGAGATGATCATGTTTTGTAACCGAAGTTATCGGCAACTGGCAGGAGCCATATGGTTGTCGCTTTATTGTATGAAATGCAAACGCCCTGTAATTGCTTTACTTTATCACTAAGCGGTAGCGATAGTCGTAGAAGCAATAGATGGCGTAACGACAACGATGCTACGATGGAGATCAAGGTGTCGCGCCGGTGACGATGGTGATCACGACGGTGCTTCGGAGATGGAGATCACAAGCACAAGATGATGATGGCCATATCATATCACTTATATTGATTGCATGTGATGTTTATCCTTTATGCATCTTATCTTGCTTTGATTGACGGTAGCATTTTAAGATGATCTCTCACTAAAATTATCAAGAAGTGTTCCCCCTGAGTATGCACTGTTGCGACAGTTCTTCGTGCTGAGACACCACGTGATGATCGGGTGTGATAGGCTCTACGTTCAAATACAACGGGTGCAAAACAGTTGCACACGCGGAATACTCAGGTTAAACTTGACGAGCCTAGCATATAACAGATATGGCCTCGGGACACGGAGACCGAAAGGTCGAACGTGAATCATATAGTAGATATGATCAACATAGTGATGTTCACCATTGAAACTACTCCATCTCACGTGATGATCGGACATGGTTTAGTTGATTTGGATCACGTGATCACTTAGATGACTAGAGAGATGTCTGTCTAAGTGGGAGTTCTTAAGTAATATGATTAATTGAACTTAAATTTATCATGAACTTAGTACCTGATAGTATTTTGCTTGTCTATGTTTGTTGTAGATAGATGGCTCGTGCTGTTCTTCCGTTGAATTTTAATGCGTTCCTTGAGAAAGCAAAGTTGAAAGATGATGGTAGCAATTACATGGACTGGGTCCGTAACCTGAGGATTATCCTCATTGCTACACAGAAGAATTACGTCCTGGAAGCACCGCTGGGTGCCAGGCCTGCTGCTGATGCAACTAATGACGTTAAGAACGTCTGGCAGAGCAAAGCTGAATGACTACTCGATAGTTCAGTGTGCCATGCTTTACGGCTTAGAACCAGGTCTTCAATGACGTTTTGAACGTCATGGAGCATATGAGATGTTCCAGGAGTTGAAGTTAATATTTCAAGCAAATGCCCGGACTGAGAGATATGAAGTCTCCAATAAGTTCTATAGCTGCAAGATGGAGGAGAATAGTTCTGTCAGTGAACACATACTCAAAATGTCTAGGTATAATAATCACTTGATTCAACTGGGAGTTAATCTTCCTGATGATAGTGCCATTGACAGAATTCTTCAATCACTGCCACCAAGCTACAAGAGCTTCGTGATGAACTATAATATGCAAGGGATGGACAAGACTATTCCCGAGCTCTTCGCAATGCTAAAAGCCGCGGAGGTAGAAATCAAGAAGGAGCATCAAGTGTTGATGGTCAACAAGACCACCAGTTTCAAGAAAAAGGGCAAAGGGAAGAAGAAGGGGAACTTCAAGAAGAACAGCAAACAAGTTGCTGCTCAAGAGAAGAAACCCAAGTCTAGACCTAAGCCTGAGACTGAGTGCTTCTACTGCAAGCAGACTGGACACTGGAAGCGGAACTGCCCCAAGTATTTGGCGGATAAGAAGGATGGCAAAGTGAACAAAGGTATATGTGATATACATGTTATTGATGTGTACCTTACTAATACTCGCAGTAGTACCTGGGTATTTGATACTGGTTCTGTTGCTAATATTTGCAACTCGAAACAGGGAGTACGGATTAAGCGAAGATTGGCTAAGGACGAGGTGACGATGCGCGTGGGAAATGGTTCCAAAGTCGATGTGATCGCGGTCGGCACGCTACCTCTACATCTACCATCAGGATTAGTTTTAGACCTAAATAATTGTTATTTGGTGCCAGCGTTGAGCATGAACATTATATCTAGATCTTGTTTGATGCGAGACGGTTATTCATTTAAATCAGAGAATAATGGTTGTTCTATTTATATGAGTAATATCTTTTATGGTCATGCACCCTTGAAGAGTGGTCTATTTTTATTGAATCTCGATAGTAATGATACACATATTTTTCATAGTGTTGAAGCCAAAAGATGCAGAGTTGATAATGATAGTGCAACTTATTTGTGGCACTACCGTTTAGGTCATATCGGTATAAAGCGCATGACGAAACTCCATACTGATGGACTTTTGGAATCACTTGATTATGAATCACTTGGTACTTGCGAACCGTGCCTCATGGGCAAGATGACTAAAACGCCGTTCTCCGGAACTATGGAGCAAGCAACTGATTTCTTGGAAATCATACACACTGATGTTTGTGGTCCAATGAATGTTGAGGCTCGCGGCGGGTATCGTTATTTTCTCACGTTCACAGATGATTTGAGCAGATATGGGTATCTCTACTTAATGAAACACAAGTCTGAAACATTTGAAAAGTTCAAAGAATTTCAGAGTGAAGTGGAAAATCATCGTAACAAGAAAATAAAATTTCTACGATCTGATCGTGGAGGAGAATATTTGAGTTACGAGTTTGGTTTACATTTGAAACAATGCGGAATAGTTTCGCAACTCACGCCACCCGGAACACCACAACGAAATGGTGTGTCTGAACATCGTAATCATACTTTACTAGATATGGTGTGATCTATGATGTCTCTTACTGATTTACCGCTATCGTTTTGGGGTTATGCTTTAGAGACGGCCGCATTCACGTTAAATAGGGCACCATCAAAATCCGTTGAGACGACACCTCATGAACTGTGGTTTGGCAAGAAACCAAAGTTGTCATTTCTTAAAGTTTGGGGTTGCGATGCTTATGTGAAGAAACTTCAACCAGATAAGCTCGAACCCAAATCGAAGAAATGTGTCTTCATAGGATACCCAAAAGAGACTGTTGGGTACATCTTCTATCACAGATCTGAGGGCAAGATTTTCGTTGCTAAATTCCGATCCTTTCTAGAGAAGGAGTTTCTCTCGAAGAAGTGAGTGGGAGGAAAGTAGAACTTGATGAAGTAACTATACCTGCTCCCTTATTGGAAAGTAGTCCATCACAAGAACTGGTTCCTGTGACAACTACACCAATTAGTGAGGAAACTAATGATATTGATCATGAAACTTCAGATCAAGTTTCTACTGAAACTCGTAGGTCTACCAGAGTAAGATCCGCACCAGAGTGGTACGGTAATCCTATTCTGGAAGTCATGTTACTTGACCATGGCGAACCTACGAACTATGAGGAAGTGATGATGAGCCCAGATTCCGCAAAATGGCTAGAAGCCATGAAATCTGAGATGGGATCCATGTATGAGAACAAAGTATGGACTTTGGTTGACTTTCCCGATGATCGGCAAGCCATTGAGAATAAATGGATCTTTAAGAAGAAGACTGACGCTGATGGTAATGTAACTGTCTATAAAGCTCGAGTTGTTGCGAAAGGTTTTCGACAAGTTCAAGGGGTTGACTATGATGAGACTTCCTCACCAGTAGCGATGCTTAAGTCTGTCCGAATCATGTTAGCAATTGCTGCATTTTATGATTATGAAATTTGGCAAATGGATGTCAAAACTGCATTCTTGAATGGATTTCTGGAAGAAGAGTTGTATATGATGCAACCAGAAGGTTTTGTCGATCCAAAAGGTGCTAACAAAGTGTGCAAGCTCCAGCGATCCATTTATGGACTGGTGCAAGCATCTCGGAGTTGGAATAAACGTTTTGATAGTGTGATCAAAGCATATGCTTTTATACAGACTTTTGGAGAAGCCTGTATTTACAAGAAAGTGAGTGGGAGCTCTATAGCATTTCTGATATTATATGTAGATGACATATTATTTATTGGAAATGATATAGAATTTCTGGATAGCATAAAGGGATACTTGAATAAAAGTTTTTCAATGAAAGACCTCGGTGAAGCTGCTTACATATTGGGCATCAAGATCTATAGAGATAGATCAAGACGCTTAATTGGACTTTCACAAAGCACATACCTTGATAAAGTTTTGAAAAAGTTCAAAATGGATCAGGCAAAGAAAGGGTTCTTGCCTGTATTACAAGGTGTGAAGTTGAGTCAGACTCAATGCCCGACCACAGCAGAAGATAGAGAGAAAATGAAAGATGTTCCCTATGCTTCAGCCATAGGCTCTATCATGTATGCAATGCTGTGTACCAGATCTGACGTATGCTTAGCAATAAGCTTGGCAGGAAGGTACCAAAGTAATCCAGGAGTGGATCACTGGACAGCGGTCAAGAACATCCTTAAATACCTGAAAAGGACTAAGGATATGTTTCTCGTATATGGAGGTGACAAAGAGCTAGTCGTAAATGGTTACGTCGATGCAAGCTTTGACACTGATCCGGACGATTCTAAATCGCAAATCGGATATGTGTTTTTATTAAACGGCGGAGTTGTAAGTTGGTGCAGTTCTAAACAAAGCGTCGTGGCGGGATCTACATGTGAAGCGGAGTACATAGCTGCTTCGGAAGCAGCAAATGAAGGAGTCTGGATGAAGGAGTTCATTTCCGATCTAGGTGTTATACCTAGTGCATCGGGACCAATGAAGATCTTCTATGACAATACTGGTGCAATTGCCTTGGCAAAGGAATCCAGATTTCACAAGAGGACCAAGCACATCAAGAGACGCTTCAATTCCATCCGGGACCAAGTCCAGGTGGGAGACATAGAGATTTGCAAGATACATACAGATCTGAATGTTGCAGACCCATTGACTAAGCCTCTTCCACGAGAAAAACATGATCAGCACCAAGACTCCATGGGTGTTAGAATCATTACTATGTAATCTAGATTATTGACTCTAGTGCAAGTGGGAGACTGAAGGAAATATGCCCTAGAGGCAATAATAAAGTTATTATTTATTTCCTCATATCATGATAAATGTTTATTATTCATGCTAGAATTGTATTAACCGGAAACATGATACATGTGTGAATACATAGACAAACATAACATCACTAGTATGCCTCTACTTGACTAGCTCATTAATCAAAGATGGTTATGTTTCCTAACCATAGACATGTGTTGTTATTTGATTAACGGGATCACATCATTAGGAGAATGATGTGATTGACATGACTGTCGGTGTCAAAACCGGCGGATCTCGGGTAGGGGGTCCCGAACTGTGCGCCTAGGCGGATGGTAACAGGAGACAAGGGACACGATGTTTTACCCAGGTTCGGGCCCTCTTGATGGAGGTAAAACCCTACGTCCTGCTTGATTAATATTGATGATGTGTATTACAAGAGTGGATCTACCACGAGATCAAGGAGGCTAAACCCTAGAAGCTAGCCTATGGTATGATTGTTGTAATGGATGTTGTGTCCTACGGACTAAAACCCTCCGGTTTATATAGACACCGGAGAGGGCTAGGGTTACACAGAGTCGGTTACAATGGTAGGAGATCTACATATCCGTATCGCCAAGCTTGCCTTCCACGCCAAGGAAAGTCCCATCCGGACATGGGACGGAGTCTTCAATCTTGTATCTTCGTTGTCTTGGAGTCCGGCGGACGATGATAGTCCGGCTGTCCGGACACCCCCTAGTCCAGGACTCCTCCAGTAGCCCCTGAACCTAGCTTCAATGATGATGAGTCCGGCGCGCATAATGTTCGGCATTGCAAGGCGGGTTCCTCCTTTGAATAATCCAGAGAAGATTGTGAACACCAGGATAGTGTCCGGCTCTGCAAAATAAATTCCACGTTCCACCGTAGAGAGAATAATATATACACAAGTCCAATCTGCTGACGTATTTTGCGGCATGACGTCACACAACTACCAAGCCTTTACTTGAATCGTTTTTTATTATACCGCCTCAGCGCGTTTAGCGAAGCGGTTTCCTTGGCACGTCTTGTCGAAGCAGAGATCGTGTTCCCCTTATTCCGGGATCCTCATCAATACGGACGTGGGTAACCCAACCGCGCCATTGATGGTGGCGCTTGGGAGATAAGCGAGTTTTACCAGGCCGGTGGGGACGTATAGTCTTCGTCCGCCTATATATAAGGGGATAAGGATCCACCTTTTCACCTACGCCTTCTTCCTCCTTTGCTTATCCATCTTTGCGCACTCTCGAGCTCCAGAGCCCAAGTCCGTGCGTCTCGTCTCAACCTCCTCCGATCATGTCCGGAGCGGGAGGTAAATGGTTGGCCTCCACCGCTAAGGAGGAGCACATCGCCAAACTGCGCAGCGCCGAATACCTTTCCGGCGACATCGCGCACCGGCTGCCCGACAAGGGGCAGCTCATTCCCACCCCCAGGCCCCACGAGAGGGTCGTATTTCTCCCCCACTTCCTCCGCGGACTGGGCTTTCCACTTCACCCCTTTGTCCGGGGGCTCATGTTCTACTACGGCCTAGATTTCCATGATCTGGCGCCGAACTTTATCCTCAACATCGCGGCGTTCATCGTCGTGTGCGAGGCCTTCCTCTGCATCCAGCCCCACTTCGGCTTGTGGCTCAAGACCTTCAACATCAAGCCGAAGGTAGTGAAGGGCCCGCAGGCGGAGTGCGGAGGTGCCATGTTGGGAAAGATGCCCAACGTCCTCTGGTTCGAGGGGGCCTTCGTGGAATCCGTCAAGGGGTGGCAGTCGGGGTGGTTCTACATCACCGAGCCGCGCGACCCTAAGTGGGCGGCGGCCCCCGAGTTCAGATCTGGTATCCCTGTGCAGCTCACCTCCTGGAAAGAGAAGGGCTTGCTATGGGGTAATTCGAAGGAGCTGACGGGACTCCAAGCCTGTATCCAGAAGCTGGTGAACAAGAAGCTCAGGCTGGTTAATGTGGTCCAAGTCATGCTCGTTCGCCGGATTCTCCCATCCCAAGAACGGGCATTCAATCTGTGGGAGTTTGATCTGGCACAGCACCAGGCGCTGAGCGGGCTCTTCGACACGACGTACGAAGGCGCCTGGAGGGTGCTGTTTAAGGGTGCCGAAGCCCCC
Source organism: Triticum dicoccoides (assembly GCF_002162155.2). Classification (NCBI taxonomy): domain Eukaryota; kingdom Viridiplantae; phylum Streptophyta; class Magnoliopsida; order Poales; family Poaceae; genus Triticum; species Triticum dicoccoides. The sequence goes on from NC_041385.1 coordinate 245,602,291, forward strand.
GCATCCGCGACGGAAGACCGCGGATTTCACTCGCAGCGTCCAGCTGACGAGGTAAGTGATTCTACCCCTTTACGGGACACTTGTTGTTAATAATTCGACCCTAAGCGGGTTACAATCTCCCTTTTCCTTTGACAGGAATGGATGAAGAAGGCCGAGCAGCTCATTTGCCCGGCTCCCATGTCGGAAGACCCAGTGGACGCCCGTCTAGCGGGGCTGCTGGTTCCGGCACCGCCGTGGTGACGGAGAAGAAGGCCAAGAAGGTGGCCACGGGCACTCGAAAGAGTTCCCGTTTTCAGGTGTCCGACGACTCTGAGGCAGATTCCTCCCCCGAAGATGAGGAGGAGGAAGAAGACTCTCTCCCAGAGGAGGGAGAGAGAAAGAGGAAGGCCTCCCCAACAGGGGAGGCCGAAGGGTCCAAGAGGGGAAGAACTATTCCCCCGGACAGCTCCGCCAACACCAACGTTGGCGAAGAAGAGTGGCCCTCAAGGGCCAGGCCTCCGGCGAGATCGTAAGTATCCGGATTCCTGAATGATTTATAATTTCTTTTCATGTCACATAGTGTCCTTCCAATGCCGCATACTGCCTGCAGTCCGGCCGACGATGATCTCCCTGCATCGTCGAGCGGGTCGTTGGCTGCGTCAGATGTGGATTTCATTCCGACCGCCTCCACCCCTCGCGCTGCTGAGGACGCCGATGTGGGATCCCGGGAAGGGACCCATCAGGAGGAGGCTCCGGAGGCGCCGCAAGGCAGCCTCCCGGACTTTGCACCGGACTCTACGCCGGAACCTGCAGTGGTTCCAGAGTCCGGCAGGCGGCCCCTTCGCAAGAATGGCAAGACCGTGACACCGGCGGCCCCCGTCCAACCGGAGGCGCCGGACAACTTGTTGGAGGCGCTCAAAGGCGCTTCCATCGAGGAAGAACACCGCACTATCATGAGTGCGGTGATTCAGAAGGTTCAGCTCGCCAAGAGCGGGCTGACCGAAGCCTGCAGTAGCCTTCTAACAGGCTTTGAGGTAAGAAGTTAAAATTATGTAATGTAATACCGCATAGACAGTAGCCCCTGATGCTCGGTTCGGTGTTCGGAAAGAAAAGCCGGACTGAGGATCTAAAAAGATATACGCAGGGTTGTTAAAAATTATGTCAATATGGGTTTGCAGGCTGCGCTGCTGACCTCTGCCGCACTGACCGCGAAGGTCGGTGCATTGAAGCAGGATCTCGAGCGGTCTGAGCAAGAGCTCGACCGTGCCAAGAAGCAGCTCGGGGACAAAGAAGGTGAGTAACACCACTTTGAAAAATTTACCTTACAGAAAAGGATTTAGGTTGCAATAAAAATAACAAGGATATCGTGGGTACTGCAGGGGCCACGAACGAGGTGGCAACCCTGAAGGAAGCTGTGTCCGCGGCCGAACATAATGTGGCCGCGGAACGGGCAGAGCGAGAGAAGCAGGAGGCGCAGGTGGCGGAGGTGCGGCGAGAGCTCCAGGCTCTCATGGACAAGCATGAGAGTTTGGAGCGCGACTCAAAGACTTGAGAGTCCGAGCTCGCCTCGGCTCTCGAAAGTGCCAAGTCCGCCAAGGCCGAGGCCCGTAAGGCCCTTCAGGAAGTTGAAGATATGAAGAAAATAGCGGCGGGTAAGGCATTTTTCATGCAAAGCAAGCATGTTAATGTAAACTACCTGACACTTACCCGAATTCGGAGCTCTCCAGGGGCGTTTGCAGATCTGCCTCGTAGTGTATCCGATGCCGCCGCATTCTACCGTGGTGAGGAAGGGAGCTCAACGGAGAAGGTCTTCTGGTCTCAGTACGCTGAGGCCGGCCATCCGGTGCCCCCTAGCGACCAGCTGAAGCAGCTGGTCGAGCTCCACAAGGTGGCTGAGGAGGCCATGAAGGGCCTCATAGTCCGGCTGTGGCCTGGAGGGGCCATGCCTGGGAGCTACTTCGGCCTCGTACGGCGGCTGGTGGATGCGTTCCCCTGGGTGGAGGTCATCAAGCGCTCCACCTGTATTGAAGGTGCTCGTCGGGCCCTTGCCCGCGCAAAGGTGCACTGGGGCAAGCTGGATGCGGAAAGGCTCATCACTGACGCGCCACCAGCGGGCAAGGAGTATCGTACGCCCGAGATGTACTATAAAACTGTCCTGAAGGGTGCCTGCAAGATTGCGGATGAGTGCCCCAAAGATGTAATCATTGAGTAAACTCGCTATGTATTATCCTGTGCGCTGAAAACTTTGTTCATATGCGCAAAGCAACACTTGTTTGATTTAAAATATTACCTTCTGTGCGGCCGTTTATAAAATCTGAGAGATGGCAAGTCGTCGGCTTCAGCCCCCAAGCCACGAGTGCTGGGGTGTTCAGGATAAATTTGAGCACTCTTGTTCCCATTTTTGGGTCCATCTAGGGAGGCGCTCAACACAACGAACAAGGCAACCGGACTTATAATGCTTGAACACTCTCACTTAGCCATAGAATTCTATAATTTTAAATTTCGGCGAAGCCCCTAGTATTAGGAAGACCGAGTTCGGGGCGCTATCCACGCCTTGGCCGGACATTATCCGGTTCTTCGCTTGACGCGGCATAAGTCTTTAAGGACTCGAAAAGACCTCTCGAACAGCGACCAGTCTCTTGCCTTATCATGACAGTCAGTTTTAGCTTTCTCCACTGAGGCGCTCGCCCAGCTCAACCGGGGCGCAATCGCAGTGGTTCTCCCAGTGCCACCTTAGCCGACAGAACGGAACGTAAGGTACCAAAACGTGGGAGCCGGGCAAACCCAACTATTGACCCAAGACATGATTCGGAGCCGATTCATATAATGCTATCAGTTCGGGGTGCCGCACTTGTGAAAGTATTCGGACTTATCACACCATAATGCGGGGAACATAAGCCCCTGGTGTATTCGGCCGTACCAAAATGTACGGGCGCACGATGTCATTAGTGAACATGTATGTAAAGGAATGCAATAACAGGCAAAAAGTGATGCATTATTTATTCAAGGGATTCTGCTATGAGTGCGGAATGATACAAATAGTGCGGTAAGCAGGGGATTGGACTAATTAAACATGTCCCCCTCCAGGGGTGGGCTGCAGACTGGTGTATATAATCAAATTTAATGCTCGTAATGGAGACCACCTGAGTGTTCATCGCAGCCTTCTTTCTTCCCTGGCTGTTGCATCGTGAGTTCGGCACGTTCACCACCGGACAGGGCCTCTGGTTAACGGAGTCATGTGTATACAAAGAAGGAAAATAATAACAAATAAAAAAAGAGTGACACACTTGTGAGCCCCTGGTGTGGTCGAGCCACACTCTGGGTCTCTTGTGGTCGTGCTCCTCCCCCTAGGCCCATGGTATCTCCAGAGCGTAATGATGTACGCGGAGGGTTGGTCTTGCAATCATGCGAGGGCTGGGGTTGGGGCCGCATTTCTACGCGTGCTCGGAACGTGCCAGGTGGTCTTGGTTGATGTTGCTCCGGGCGCGTTTGGCCGTGTCCAGCCGTTTAACGGCCGGACTCGAAAATTGCCTTAAAAGGCTGCTCTGTACTTCTGCCGCGAGAGCCGCTGTATGTTCCTCCGTTTGGAGGGAGCGTTCCGTATTTCCGTTGACCGTGATGACTCCTCGAGGGCCTGGCATCTTGAGCTTTAGGTATGCGTAATGCGGCACCGCGTTGAACTTTGCGAACGCGGTTCGTCCGAGCAGAGCGTGATAGCCACTACGGAACGGGACTATGTCGAAGATTAACTCCTCGCTCCGGAAATTGTCCGAGGATCCGAAGACCACTTCCAGTGTGACTGAGCCTGTACAATTGGCCTCAACACCTGGTATGACGCCCTTGACGGTTGTCTGTCGGTTTAATCCTTGATGGGTCTATGCCCATCTTGCGCACTGTATCCTGATAAAGCAGGTTCAGGCTACTGCCGCCGTCCATCAGGACTCTCGTGAGGTGAAATCCATCGATGATTGGGTCTAAAACCAATGCGGTGAATCCGCCATGGCGGATACTGGTCGGATGGTCTCTTCGATCGAAAGTGATCGGGTAAGAGGACCATGGATTGAACTTAGGGGCGACTGGCTCCATCGCATATACGTCCCTTAGTGCACGCTTCCGCTCCCTCTTGGGTATATGGGTTGCGTATATCATGTTTACCGTCCGCACTTGTGGGGGGAAACCTTTCTGTCCTCTACTGTTCGGCGGTCGGGTCTCTTCCTCGTCATCACTGTGCAGCCCCTTGTCATTGTTTTCGGCAATTAACTTGCCTGCCTGCTTGAATACCCAACAATCTCTGTTGGTGTGATTAGCTGGCTTTTCGGGGGTGCCATGTATCTGGCATGAGCGGTCGAGTATTCGGTCCAAATTGGACGGACCCGGAGTGGTTCTTTTGAATGGCTTCTTCCGCTGACCGGGTTTAGAGACTCGGAATCCGGCGTTAATGCCGTATCCTCCTTGTCGTCGCCGTTAACGCGGCGTTTGTTTTTGCTATGACGCGACCTGCCATTGTGGTCCTTTGTGTCCGGACTGCCAGCATTTTTGCTGAGGTTATTGCTGCGAGCTAGCCAGCTATCCTCTCCCGCACAGAAGCGGGTCACTAATGATGTGAGGGCTGCCATGGATTTCGGCTTCTCCTGTCCTAGGTGCCGGGCTAGCCACTCGTCGCGGATGTTATGTTTGAAGGCTGCGAGGGCCTCTGCATCCGAACAGTCGACGATTTGATTTTTCTTTGTTAAGAACCGTGTACAGAATTGCCTGGCCGATTCGTCTGGCTGCTGGATTATGTGGCTTAGGTCATCGGCGTCTGGTGGTCGCACATATGTGCCCTGGAAGTTGTCAAGGAATGCAGCTTCCAGGTCCTCCCAACACCCAATTGACTCTACGGGCAGGCTGTTAAGCCAACGCCGAGCTGGTCCTTTAAGCTTGAGCGGGAGGTATTTGATGGCGTGGAGATCGTGGCCACGGGCCATATGGATGTGAAGGAGATAATCTTAGATCCAAACCGCGGGGTCTGTCGTGCCATCGTAGGATTCAATGTTTACGGGTTTAAACCCTTCAGGGATTTGATTATCCATTACTTCGTCAGTGAAGCATAGCGGGTGTGCGGCGCCTCTGTATTGAGCAATATCACGACGTAGCTCAAGGGAGCGTTGTCTGCTGTGTTCGGCCCGGCCGGGGTTGTTGTATCCGGCTCGACGGTATTCGTCGTGGGTCGTGGGGCACCCACGTGATCCATAGATAGATCTGGATTGTCTTGCTTTGTCCTCCAATATATCTCGCAAGTCCGGCGCGTTCCCTCTTGGCTTCGTACTTTTGGAGCGATGCAGGGGTACGGTCTTGGTGGAGGGCCTGGATGCCTCTCTGTCGCGACCATGGGGTGGTCGGTCGGCCATATTGTGCGCTGGTGATGAAGGTATGTATGCTTCCTCCTCTAATCGGGGGAGCAACTTGCGTTTTGGGTAGCTTTTGGAGGGGCGTTCGAGTTCATACTCTTCGGCCGCGAGGACCTCGGTCCATCTGTCGGCCAGCAGGTCTTGATCAGCTTGAAGCTGCTGCTGCCTTTTCTTTAGGCTATTTGTTGTGGCCATTAGCCTGCGTTTGAAACGCTCCTATTCGACGGGATCCTCGGGCACGACGAATTTGTCGTCATTGAGGCTTGCCTCGTCTTCGGAGGGAGGTATGTAATTATCATCCTCGACCTCTTCGTCTGCCGCTCTCTTGTTAGGGCTTGCTTCTGCATCCTCCTGCGCTGAATCTTGCAGGAGGGGATTGTCTTCGGCACTATCTGGGGTATTATTATCTCCTGTGCCGGAATCTCCATTCTTGCTATGGCGGGATTTAGAGCGGCGCCGCTGACGTCGGCGCTTGGGCTGTTTCTTTAAGGAATCTGCCTCCGCTGCTTCTTCGCCGTCCCCATCTTTTGGGGTGTCCACCATGTATATGTCGTATGACGAGGTGATTTTCCAGTTCCCTGTAGGCGCTGGTTCTTGCTCGTCTCCGGCATCGTCGTCCATACCGTCGGTGTCTTCGGAGTCATAGTCTAGCATGTCGGTTAGATCGTCGACAGTGGCTACAAAGTGGGTGGTGGGTGGGTCTTGAATTTCTTCGTCGTCCGCGTCCCAACCGTCCTGGCCATAATCCGGCCAGGGCTCTCCGGATAGGGAGAGATGCTTTAGCGAATTTAGGATGTCGCCAAAGGGTGAGTGCTGAAAGATGTCTGCGGCGGTGAACTCCATGATCGGTGCCCAATCGGATTCGGTTGGCAGGGGCGCAGGAGGTTCAGAGTCCGGCAGGGAGTCCAGCACCTCGGAGTCACGAGCTTTATAGGGGACAAGGTCAGTGTTCGGCTCCATCGCCGCGGAAGTTGCAGCCCCCGAGGTTGTGTCCAGCCACCGGTCCTCGATCTGGGCGATCGGCTCCGGATTGAGGGCCGGAGCGAATTCGTGTGCGGCCACCAAGGCACTGTCCGGCGGTAGAGCTAAATCATGCCCATCATGACAGTGCGGCACGCTCGGCTGTGGCTCGAGTCCGTCGAAGATCAAGTCCCTGCGGATGTCAGCCGTGAAGTTTAGGCTTCCGAACCTGAACTGACGGCCAGGGGCGTAGCTTTCGATCTGCTCCAGATGGCCAAGTGAATTAGCCCGCAGTGCGAAGCCGCCGAATACGAAGATCTGTCCGGGAAGAAAACTCTCACCCTGGACGGCGTTGTTGTTGATTGAATAAGCCATCGAGCCTATCGGTGACGACACAGAGGAACTCTCAATGAAAGCACCAATGTCGGTGTCAAAACCGGTAGATCTCGGGTAGGGGGTCCCGAACTGTGCGTCTAGGCGGATGCTAACAGGAGACAAGGGACACGATGTTTTACCCAGGTTCGGGCCCTCTTGATGGAGGTAAAACCCTACATCCTGCTTGATTAATATTGATGATGTGTATTACAAGAGTGGATCTACCACGAGATCAAGGAGGCTAAACCCTAGAAGCTAGCCTATGGTATGATTGTTGTAATGGATGTTATTTCCTACGGACTAAAACCCTCCGGTTTATATAGACACCGGAGAGGGCTAGGGTTACACAGAGTCGGTTACAATGGTAGGAGATCTACATATCCGTATCGCCAAGCTTGCCTTCCACGCCAAGGAAAGTCCCATCCGGACACGGGACGGAGTCTTCAATCTTGTATCTTCGTAGTCTTGGAGTCCGGCGGACGATGATAGTCCGGCTGTCCGGACACCCCCTAGTCCAGGACTCCCTCAATGACCCATTCTGTTAGCCTAGCACTTGATCGTTTAGTATGTTGCTATTGCTTTCTTCATGACTTATACATGTTCCTGTAACTATGAGATTATGCAACTCCCGTTTATTGGAGGAACACTTTGTGTGCTACCAAACGTCACAACGTAACTGGGTGATTACAAAGGAGCTCTACAGGTGTCTCCGAAGATACATGTTGGGTTGGCGTATTTCGAGATTAGGTTTTGTCACTCCGATTGTCGGAGAGATATCTCTGGGCCCTCTCGGTAATGCACATCACTATAAGCCTTGCAAGCAATGTAGCTAATGAGTTAGTTACGGAATGATGCATTACGTAACGAGTAAAGAGACTTGCCGGTAACGAGATTGAACTAGGTATTGGATACCGATGATCGAATCTCGGGTAAGTAACATACTGATGATAAAGGGAACAACGTATGTTGTTATGCGGTTTGACCGATAAAGATCTTCGTAGAATATGTAGGAGCCAATATGAGTATCCAGGTTCCGCTATTGGTTATTGACCGAGGATAGTTCTAGGCCATGTCTACATAGTTCTCGAACCCGTAGGGTCCGCATGCTTAATGTTACGATGACAGTTTTATTATGAGTTTATAAGTTTTGATGTACAGAATATTGTTCGGAGTCCCGGATGTGATCACGGACATGACGAGGAGTCTCGAAATGGTCGAGACATAAAGATTGATATATTGGAAGCCTATATTTGGATATCGGAATGGTTCCGGGTGAAATCGGGATTTTACCGGAACACCGGGGGGTTACCAGAACCCTCCCGGGGGTTAATGGGCCTTAGTGGGCCATGAGGGAGAAGAGGAGGGCCGGCCAGGGCAGGCCACGCGCCCCCTCCCCCCCTAGTCCGAATAGGACAAGGAAGGGGGGGCGGCGCCCCCCTTTCCTCTTTCCCCTCTCCCCTTTCCTTCTCCACCAAGGCAAGAGGGGGGAGTCCTACTCCCAGTGGGAGTAGGACTCCTCCAGGCGCACCCCTAGGGGGCCGGCCGCACCTCCCCCTCCCTCCTTTATATACGGGGGTAGGGGGGCACCTCTAGACACACAAGTTGATCTTCGTGATCGTTCCTTAGCTGTGTGCGGTGCCCCCCTCCACCATATTCCACCTCAGTCATATCGTTGCGGTGCTTAGGCGAAGCCCTGCGTCGAGGGAACATTATCATCGTCACCATGCCGTCGTGCTGACGGAACTCATCCCCGGAACCTACTGGTTCGGAGTCCGGGGATCGTCATCGAGATGAACGTGTGCTGAACTCGGAGGTGACGTGCGTTCGGTACTTGGATCGGTCGGATCGTGAAGACGTACGACTACATCAACCGCGTTGTCATAACGCTTCCGCTTACGGTCTACGAGGGTACGTGGACAACACTCTCCCCTCTCGTTGCTATGCATCACCATGATCTTGCGTGTGCGTAGGATTTTTTTTGAAATTACTACGTTCCCCAACACTAACATACTTTCTCTACTTGGATGATATGCACTTATGATTGGAACTCTAGCAAGCATCTGCAACTACTAAAGATCATTAAGGTAAAACCCAACCATAGCATTAAAGCATCAAGTCCCCTTTATCCCATACGCAACAACCCCCTTACTCGGGTTTGTGTTTCAGTCACTCATGCAACCCACTATAAGCGAATAATGAACGTATTGCAACACCCTACAGTGGGAATCCCTTACGCTTGCGCGACACGGAGGGCACCATAGGACGGCACCAAAATAAAACATACAACTTGTACCAATCTAGACCATCAATCAACCCAAGGACAAAAGATATCTACTCAAAACATCATAGGATGGCAACACATCATTGGATCATAATATGTGGCATAAAGCACCATGTTCAAGTAGGGATTACAGCGGGGTGCGGGAGAGTGGACCGCGTAAAAGAGATGAGGATGGTGATGATGATGGTGATGTTGATGAAGACGATCACCGCGGCGATGATTCCCCTCCCGATGGCACTCCGGTGCCACCAAGAGAGAGGAGGAGAGGTTCTCCCCCTTGTGCTTCCTCCTCCATGGCTTTCCCCCTCTGGTCCTTGGCCTTCATGGCGATGAGGGCCCCTCCGAGATCCTCCTCCATGGCCTTCGGTGATGATGGCCCCCTCCGGCAGGGTGCCAGAGAGGGCCTAGATTGATTTCTCGTGGCTACAGAGGCTTGCGGCGGTGGAACTTCCGATCTAGGTTATTTCCCGAAGGTTTTTGTATTTATAGGAATTTTTGGCGTAGGTTTCACGTCAGGGGGGTCTCCGGGCTGTCCACGAGATAGGGCGTGCCCCCTAGGGGGTGGGCGTGTCCCCCACCCTCGTGGGTAGCCCGGCACTCTTCTGGCCCAACTCCGATGCTCCGTGCTCTTCTTTTGGTCCATAAAAAATCATCAAAAATTGGCACGTCAATTGGACTCCATTTGGTATTCCTTTTCTGTAAAACTCAAAAACAAGGAGAAAACAGAAACTGGCACTGGGCTCTAGGTTAATAGGTTAGTACCAAAAATCATATAAAATGGCATATAAATGCATATAAAACATCATAGAAGGATAATATAATAGCATGAATACTTCATAAATTATAGATACGTTGGAGACGTATCAACATCCCCAAGCTTAATTCCTGCTCATCCTCGAGTAGGTAAATGATAAAAGAAATAATTTATGAAGTGTAAATGCTAGCAGGTGCACAAGTTTGGTCAATGATAATTTCAATCACCTTTTCTAGCATCAATATGTGTCATAATAGTAGCTTATCTCATAAAACTTTTCATGATCAAGTAACAATATATTCACAATGTCAAGTATGGTTCAGAAACTTCATTGAGAACTAACAAACTATAATCTCAGTCATTGAAGCAATTGCAATTTATCATAACATCGGAAAGAGTCAAGAATAGAGCTTTTCAGCAAGTCCACATACTCAACTATCATATAGTCTTCTACAATTACTAACACTCACGCAATACTTGTGGTTATGGAGTTTTAATCGGACACTAAGAAAGATAGGGGCTTATAATTTCACCTCCCAACGTATTCACCTTTAGGTGATGGCAACAATAATAGTTCATGCTAACTTACATCCAATTATATATATATATATATATATATATATATATATATATATATATATATATATATATCAGGATCTTTCCAACACAAGGTGCTTGCCAAAGGATAAAATGAAAAAGGGAAAGGTGAGGATCACCTTGACTCTTGCATAACATAAAATACATAAAGTAAAAGATAGGCCCTTCGCAGAGGGAAGCAGAGGTTGTCATGCGCTTTTATGGTTGCATGCACAAAATCTTACTGCAAAAGAACGTCACTTTATATTGCCACTTGTATATGGACCTTTATTATGCAGTCCGTCGCTTTTATTGCTTCCATAACAAGATCGTATAAAGCTTATTTTCTTCACACTAATAGATCATACATATTTAGAGAGCAATTTTTATTGCTTGCACCGATGAAAACTTACTTGAAGGATCTTACTCAATCCATAGGTAGGTATGGTGGACTCTTATGGCAAAACTTGGTTCAAAGATATTTAGAAGCACAAGTAGTATCTCTACTTGGTGCAAGGAATTTGGCTAGCATGAGGGGGAAAGGCAAGCTCAACATGTTAGGAAGATCCATGACAATATACTTTAACTGAGATGTGAGAAAACATAAACCATTACGTTCTCTTCCTTGTCCAACATCAACTGTTTAGCATGTCATACTTAATGAGTGCTCACAATCATAAAAGATGTCCAAGATAGTATATTGATATGTGAAGCTTCTCTTTCTTTATTACTTCCTATTAATTGCAACGATTACCAAAACTATGTTTGTCAACTCTCAACAACTTTTATGCCTCATACTCTTTATATGTGAAGTCATTACTATCCATGTTATAAGCTTATAAATTCAGATTTATGACATTCAATTCATTCCCGCATTTACTCATAGGATATACATGAAGCACATGAGTAAATGACAAACTACTCCAAAAGATATGAGTGAAGGACACTGAGTAGTCAAATAATTAACTAGCCATTGGAGGGTTCCTTTTTTATTCAATATTTCAGATCCAATGATTTTATTCGAATATCAAGTAAAATTGAAAATACTCTCCAAGCAAAACACATATCATGTGACGAATAAAAATATAGCTCCGAGTAAGGTATACCGATAGTTTTGGAGACGAAAGAGGGGATGCCTTCCGGGGCATCCCCAAGCTTAGGCGCTTGAGTCTTCCTTGAATATTACCTTGGGGTGGCTTGGGCATCCCCAAGCTTAGGGTCTTCCCACTCCTTATTCTCCTCCTCTCGATATCTCACCCAAAACTTGAAAACTTCAACCACACAAAACTTAATGGAACTTCGTGAGATAGGTTAGTATGATAAAGAGTAAACCATTCACTTTTGTGCTGTAAAAGACAAGGTTCGTAATTGTTTTCACACAATCCCTACTGTACCATATCATTTCTACAATTTATATTGCGAAATATAAGCCATAGAAACTAGAAAACAAGCAAACTATGCGATGAAAACAGAATCTGTCAGAAACAGAACCGTCTGTACTGATCTGAATAATAACCATACTTATGCTACTCCAAAAACTATGAAATAAATTGGTGGATATGAGGAATTTGTATGTTAATCTTCTTCAAAAAGAATCAACTCAAAATCACTCTTCTGTAAAAAAAATGACAGCTAATCTCGGAGCGCAAAGTTTCTGTTTTTTACAGCAAGATCACATTAACTCTCACCCAAGTCTTCCCAAAGGTCTTACTTGGCACTTTATTGAAACAAAAGCTATAAAACATGATTAATACAGTAGCTTAATCATGTAGACACACAAAAACGGTAAGGGTAAATATTGGGTTATCTCCCAACAAGCGCTTTTCTTTAATGCCTTTTAGCTAGGCATGATGATTTCAATGATGCTCACATAAAAGATAAGAGTTGAAACATAAAAAGAGCATCATGAAGAATATGACTAGCACATCTAAATCTAACCCACTTCCTATGCCTAGGGATTTTGTGAGCAAACAATTTATAGGAACCAAAATCAACTAGCATAGGAAGGCAAAACAAGTTTAACTTCAAAACTTTAAGCACATAGAGAGGAAACTTGATATTATGGCAACTCCTACAAGCATATATTCCTCCCTCATAATAGTTTTCAGTAGCATCATGGATAACAACTTTGTTCTCATACCCAATTGGAACCTCTTCCGAGATAGTGGAACACTAACTAAAGTTGGCACTCTTCCAAATCCACTTTCATAAATATCACACTAAGATTCAACACCCTCCAAGATAGTGGGATCACTAATTCCTAAAGTTGACACTCTTCCAAACCCACTTTAATTTATAGTATGATTCATACTCCAAAAGATATAAGTTAAGTTCATGGAGCATTCTACAATTAATATAGACTAACCAATGTCCAAGCTCAAAATATATAAGTGATGCACACGAAGCATTCTATAAAACCACACTCAAACGATTTAAGTGAAGCACAAAGAGTAATTCTATAAGATCATACTTAAAAGATATAAGTGAAGCACATGAAGTATTCTATAAATCAATGAAGAGCTATCTCATACTAGCATGATCCTTAAAGAAAAATAAAAACACAAAGGACACAAATCATGTGAACAAAACAAAAACCGAGGTATACCGATATCTGTTGAAGAAGAAAGATGGGATGCCAACCGGGGCATCCCCAAGCTTAGATGCTTGAGTATCCTTTCAAATATTTACTTGGGGTGCCTTGGGCATCCCCAAGCTTGAACTCTTGTCTCTCTTTATTCTTCTCACATCGGTAACTCCTCGTTCTTCAAACACTTCATTCACAAAAACTTAAACAAAAACTTTGTGAGATCTGTTAGTGTAATAAATCAAACTACTACTTTAAGGTACTATAATTAACTTATTATTTATCTATATTGGTTTTAAACCTACTGTATTAAAATTTCTCTATGGTTCATACGCTTACATACTAGCCATAGATGCATCAAAATAAGCAAACAACACATGAAAAACAGAATCTGTCAAGAACAGGACAGTCTGTAGTAATCTGGAAGTTTATTAAACTTCTGTAACTCCAAAAATTATTAAATAACTTTGACAATTTGAAAATTTTGTACAGAAGTAATGTGCAAAAAGTTTCAGACACATTTGACTTTCCAGTAAAAAATGTAAATTCATTCACTACAGCCAAAGTTTCTGTTTTTGTTCTGCACATAGTAAGCAAGCAATCTTATCATACTAAAACCAAAGCTTGGCACATTATTTTTATAATACAATGGATATATACAAGGGGATAATTATTTACATAGAAACTTCCATGAAAAATTCTACATTTTTTCCATGATCATGAACGCAAGTGCTCAAGGTCGACCCTCACTTCTTCAATGCATAACTTTACAATCACTTCTCTTTTTGAAAAACTTTTTTAGGCATGAGAGGCAAGTATTTTTTTTGTATTTTCATTCTTTAATTCTTTTTGTATGTTTCACCCACAACTAAACAGTAACAAAAAGAAAAAACAAAATCTACTTAGTGAAGAAAGCAAACAAGCACACACGAGAATATCAACCCCACGCTATTGCTCCCCGGCAACGGCGCCAGAAAAGAGCTTGATAATCCCCAAGTGCAGGGAATCATCGTAGCAATTCCCAAAGGTGGAAGTGATAAGCATGTAGTGTCGAACCCACAAGGAGCTAAAGGTAAGATCAATATTCTCTCAAGCCCTATCTGCCACTGATACGACTCTACGTGCACCGAACGTTTGCTTCCAACTAGAAACAAGAAATAAAACTGCGTTGTGGGTATAAAGAGGATAACTTTGCATGATATCGGAGAGATAAAATATGAAAGTAGGTGCTGTTATAATAAAGTTAGAATATATTACTAAATATTATAAATAGCGAGTGTGGAATAATGGTGGATCGGTGTGCGGAATTGTCCTAGGCAATTGTTAACAAGATCGGTAGTCGTCATTGCAATTTCATATGAGGGAGAGGCATAAGATAACATACTTCCTCTACTTGGATCATATGCACTTATGATTGGAACTCTAGCAAGCATCCGCAACTACTAAAGATCATTAAGGTAAAACCCAACCATAGCATTAAAGCATCAAGTCCCCTTTATCCCGTACGCAACAACCCCCTTACTCGGGTTTGTGTTTCAGTCACTCACGCAACCCACTATAAGCGAATCATGAACGTATTGCAACACCCTACAACGGGAATCCCTCACGCTTGCGCGACATGGAGGGCACCATAGGACAGAACCAAAATAGAACATACAACTCGTACCAATCTAGACCATCAATCAACCCAAGGACAAAAGATATCTACTCAAAACATCATAGGATGGCAACACATCATTGGATCATAATATGTGGCATAAAGCACCATGTTCAAGTAGGGATTACAGCGGGGTGCGAGAGAGTGGACCGCGTAAAAGAGATGAGGATGGTGATGATGATGGTGATGTTGATGAAGACAATCACTGCGGTGATGATTCCCCTCCCGATGGCACTCCGGTGCCACCAAGAGAGAGGAGGAGAGGTTCTCCCCCTTGTGCTTCCTCCTCCATGGCTTTCCCCCTCTGGTCCTTGGCCTTCATGGCGATGAGGGGCCCTCCGAGATCCTCCTCCATGGCCTTCGGTGATGATGGCCCCCTCCGGCAGGGTGCCGGAGAGGGCCTAGATTGATTTCTCGTGGCTACAGAGGCTTGCGGCGGCGGAACTTCCGATCTAGGTTATTTCCCGAAGGTTTCTGTATTTATAGGAATTTTTGGCATAGGTTTCACGTCAGGAGGGTCTCCGGGCCATCCACGAGATAGGGCGCGCGCCCCCCACCCTCGTGGGCAGCCCGGGACTCTTCTGGCCCAACTCCGATGCTTCGTGGTCTTCTTTTGGTCCATCAAAAATCATCAAAAATTGGCACGTCAATTGGACTCCGTTTGGTATTCCTTTTCTGTAAAACTCAAAAACAAGGAGAAAACAGAAACTAGCACTGGGCTCTAGGTTAATAGGTTAGTCCCAAAAATCATATAAAATGGCATATAAATGCATATAAAACATCATAGAAGGATAATATAATAGCATGAATACTTCATAAATTGTAGATACGTTGGAGACGTATCAGTAGGTATGGTGGCTGTTTTGAGGAAGATATAAGGAGGTTTATCTGTGATACAGCGTATCATATCACGGGGTTTGGATGCACCGATGAAGTTTGCACCAACTCTCAAGGTGAGAAAGGGCAATGCACGGTACCGAAGAGGCTAGCAATGATGGAAGGGTAAGAGTGTGTATAATCCATGGACTCACATTAGTCATAAAGAACTCATATACTTATTGCAAAAATCTACAAGTCATCAAAAACCAAGCACTACGCGCATGCTCCTAGGGGGATAGATTGGTAGGAAAATACCATCGCTCGTCCTCGACCGCCACTCATAAGGATGACAATCTAAGAACACCTCTTGTTTCAAATTTGTTACACAACGTTACCATACGTGCATGCTACGGGACTTGCCAACTTCAACACTAGTATTCTTTAAATTCACAATTATCCAACTAGCATGACTCTAATATCACCACTTGTATATATCAAAACAATTATAAAGCATCAAATTGATCATAACATCCAATTCACTTTCTATGATAGTTTTTATTATACCCAACTTGGATGCCCATCATATTAGGGCCAATTTTATAACCATAGCAAATACCATGCTGTTCTAAAATACTCACAAAATAATATAAGTGAACCATGAGAGATTAACAATTTCTACAAAATAAAACCACCGCCATGCTCTAAAAGATATAAGTGAAGCACTAGAGCAAACGACAAACTCCTCCGAAAGATATAAGTGAAGATCAATGAGTAGTCAAATAATTGTGCAACTATGTAAAGACTCTCTAACATTTAAGAATTTCAGATCTTGGTACTTTATTCAAACAGCAAGCAAATAAAATAAAATGACATGACGCTCCATGCAAAACACATATCATGTGGTGAATAAAAATATAGCTCCAAGTAAAGTTACCGATGAACGAAGACGAAAGAGGGGATGCCTTCCGGGGCATCCCCAAGCTTAGGCTCTTGGTTGTCCTTGAATATTACCTTGGCGTGCCTTGGGCATCCCCAAGCTTAGTCTCTTGCCACTCCTTATTCCATAGTCCATCGAATCTTTACCCAAAACTTGAAAACTTCACAACACAAAACTCAACAGAAAACTCATAAGCTCCGTTAGTATAAGAAAATAAATCACCACTTAGGTACTGTTATGAACTCATTATAAATTCATATTTGTGTAATATCTACTGTATTCCAACTTCTCTATGGTTCATACCCTCTGATACTACTCAAAGATTCATCAAAATAAGCAAACAACACATGGAAAACAGAATCTGTCAAAAACAAAAAAATCTGTAGTAATCAGTATCAAACGTATATTTCTGGAACTCCAAAAATCCTACGAAATTAGGAAATCCTAATAAATTTGTGTACCAATCCATATAAAAAAGAATAAGATCAAAATCATGTTTCTTTAAATTATCAAAACTAATTTACTGGGTGAAAAAGTTTCTGATTTTCAGCAGGATCAACACAACTATCACCGTAAGCTATCCTAGAGGTCTTACTTGGCACTTTAATGAAACAAAAACTATTAAACATGATTACTACAGTAGCATAATCATGTGGACACACAAAAATAGTAAGGGTAAATATTGGGTTGTCTCCCAACAAGCGCTTTTATTTAATGCCTTTCTAGCTAGGCATGAAGATGACAATGATGCTCACATAAAAGATAAGAATTGAAACATAACAGGAGCATCATGAAGAATATGGCTAGCAATTTAAGCCTAACCCAATTCCTATGCATAGGGATTTTGTGAGCAAACAACTTATGGGAACAAGAAACAACTAGCATAGGAAGGTAAAACAAGCAAATCTTCAAGATTTTTCAACACATAGAGAGGAAACTTGATATTATTGCATTATGTAGAAGCATAAGATCCTCTCTCATAATAATTTTCAGTAGCATCATGAATGAATTCAACAATATAACCATCACATAAAGCATTATTTTTATGATGCACAAGCATATAAATTTTACTACTCTCCACATAAGGAAGTTTATTCTTTATGGCATACGTATCATCACAATAATCATCATAAATAGGAGGCATGCTTTCATCATAATAAATTTGCTCATCAAAACTTGGGGGACAAAAAATATCATCTTTATCAAACATAGCTTCCCCAAGCTTGTGGCTTTGCATAGCATTAGCATCATGGATATTCAAGAAATTCATACTAACAACATTGCAATCATGCTCATCATACAAAGATCTAGTACCAAACATTTTATAGACTTCTTCTTCTAGTAGTTGAGCACAATTTTCCTTCCCATCATTTTCAGGAAAGACATTAAAAAGATGAAGCATATGAGGCACCCCTAATTCCATTTTTTTTTGTAGTTTTCTTTTATAAACTAAACTAGTGATAAAACAAGAAACTAAAAGATTCGATTGCAAGATCTAAATATATACCTTCAAGCACTCACCTCCCTGGCAACGGTGCCAGAAAAGAGCTTGATGTCTACTACACAACCTTCTTCTTGTAGACGTTGTTGGGCCTCCAAGTGCAGAGCTTTGTAGGACAGTAGCAAATTTCCCTCAAGTGGATGACCTAAGGTTTATCAATCCGTGGGAGGCGTAGGATGAAGATGGTCTCTCTCAAACAACCCTACAACCAAATAACAAAGAGTCTCTTGTGTCCCCAACACACCCAATACAATGGCAAATTTTATAGGTGCACTATTTCGGCGAAGAGATGGTGATACAAGTGCAATGTGGATCATGGATATAGGTTTTTGTAATCTGAAAATATAAAAACAGAAAGGTAACTAATGATAAAAGTGAGCGTAAACGGTATTGCAATGGTAGAAAACAAGGCCTAGGGTTCATACTTTCACTAGTGCAAGTTCTCTCAACAATAATAACATAATTGGATCATATAACTATCCCTCAACATGCAACAAAGAGTCACTCCAAAGTCGCTAATAGCGTAGAACGAACAAAGAGATTATTGCAGGGTACGAAACCACCTCAAAGTTATCCTTCCTGATCGATCTATTCAAGAGTCCGTAGTAAAATAACATGAAGCTATTCTTTCTGTTCGATCTATCATAGAGTTCGTACTAGAATAACACCTTAAGACACAAATCAACCAAAACCCTAATGTCACCTAGATACTCCAATGTCACCTCAAGTATCCATGGGCATGATTATACGATATGCATCACACAATCTCACATTCATCTATTCAACCAATACAAAGTACTTCAAAGAGTACCCCAAAGTTTCTACCGGAGAGTCAAGACCAAAACGTGTGCCAACCCCTATGCATAAGTTCACAAGGTGAACCCGCAAGTTGATCACCAAAACATACATCAAGTAGATCACGTGATATCCCATTGTCAGCACAGATAAGCACATGCAAGACATACATCAAGTGTTTTCAAATCCTTAAATACTCAATCCGACAAGACAACTTCAAAGGGAAAACTCAATCCATTACAAGAGAGTAGAGGGGGAGAAACATCATAAGATCCAACTATAATAGCAAAGCTCGCGATACATCAAGATCGTGCCAAATCAAGAACACGAGAGAGAGAGGGAGATCAAACACATAGCTACTGATACATACCCTCAGCCCTGAGGGTGAACAACTCCTTCCTCATCATGGAGAGCGCCGGGATGATGAAGATGGCCACCGGTGAGGGATCCCCCCTCCGGCAGGGTGCCGGAACGGGCTCCCGAGAGGTTTTTGGTGGCTATAGAGGCTTGCGGCGGCGGAACTCCTGATCTATTGTGCTCCTCGACGTTTTTAGGGTATGTGGATATATATAGGCAAAAGAAGTCGGTCAGGGGGCCCACGAGGGTGGAGGGCGTGCCCAAGGGGTAGGGCGCGCCTCCCTGCCTCGTGGCTTCCTCGTTGCTTCCCTTACGTGCACTCCAAGTCCCCTGGATTGTTTACGTTCCAAAAATAACTCTCCCGAAGGTTTCATTCCATTTGGACTCCGTTTGATATTTCTTTTCTTCGAAACACTGAAATAGGCAAGAAAACAACAATATGGGTTGGGCCTCCGGTTAATAGGTTAGTCCCAAAAATGATATAAAAGTGTAAAGTAAAGCCCATAAACATCCAAAACAGGCAATATAATAGCATGGAACAATCAAAAATTCTAGATACGTTGGAGACGTATCATAATGCAATAAGAACAATGACATGATGTAGACAAGGTCTATTTATCTATTTATTTAGATATAGACCATATCTTGTTATCCTTAGTAGCAACGATACATACGTGTCGGTTCCCCTTCTGTCACTAGGATCAAGCACCGTAAGATCGAACCCACTACAAAGCACCTCTTCCCATTGCAAGATGAATAGATCAAGTTGGCCAAACAAAACCCAAATACGGAGAAGAAATACGAGGTTATAAGCAATCATGCATATAAGAGATCTGATCATAAACTCAAAGTTCATCGGATCCCAACAAACACATCGCAAAAAGGCTTACATCATATGGATCTCCAAGAGACCATTGTTTATAATCACGAGAGAGAGAGAGAGAGGAAGCCATCTAGCTACTAACTACAGACCCGTAGGTTTATTGAGAACTACTCACGCATCATCGGAGAGGCACCAATGGAAGTGGTGAACCCCTCCATGATGGTGTCTAGATTGGATCTCGTGGTTCTAGACACTGTGACATCTGGAATTGATTTTCGTCGACTGCCCTAGGGTTTCTGGAATATTGGCGTATTTATAGAGCAAAGAGGCGGTTCAGGGGGCACCCGAGGAGGGCACAACCCACTAGGGTGCGCCTGGGCCTCCTGGCGCACCCTGGTAGGTGCTTCTCCCCTCAAGGCACCCCCAGGTGCTTCCTTGGCCCACTGGATGTCTTCTGGCCCAAACAAATCCTCAAGAAGTTTTGCTGTGTTTGGACTCCGTTTGATATTGATTACCTGCGATGTAAAAAACATTCAGAAAACAACAACTAGCACTAGGCACTATGTCAATAGGTTAGTACCAAAAATGATATAAAATTACTATAAAATGATTGTAAAACATCCAAGAATGATAATATAACAACATGGAACAATAAACAGTTATAGATACGTTGGAGACGTATCAGGGAGCGGTGGGGCGGGGCGGCCGGCGAAGAAGGTGGCGTGGGGCGGCGGCGGCTCGGGCACGTGGGCGAGGCGTCCGGCGACGGGGGTGGCGCGGGGAGGCGGCGGCTGGGCCGGGGAGGCCT
>NC_041385.1:245623301-245629834 GCF_002162155.2 Triticum dicoccoides
GGGGGCGGGGCGGTCGGGTCGGGCGGGGTGCCAAGGCAGTGGGGCGGGGCGGGGCACCGAGGCGGCCGGGGCGGCTTGGGCACGGGGGCAGCGGCGCAGGTGTGGTGAGGGGAGAGAGAGGGGTGGGGCTGGCCGCTTTATAATTTAGGTCACAGCTCTTTGTTGTCTGCTAGCAGACGGCAAAGAGCCTAGCTAACAGACGTTAGTTTGGCCACGTTCTTTGCTGTCTGCTAGCAGACGGCAACAAAGCTTTGTCTTCTGCTAGCAGACGGCAAAGAAAGTGTCTGTTAGGTGGTTTTCGCTAGTGGCCACCCTCCCTCTTTGTCGTCTGCTAGCTGATGGCAAAGCTTCTATGTCGTCGGCTAGCTGACGTCAAAGAGCTGGCCGACAGCAAACATGACCTTTATCGTCAGCTCATTCTTTGCCATCAGTTTTCTTTAAGCTGATGGCAAAGACATTCTTTGTCATCAGCTAGCTGACAGCAAAGAGCTGGCTGACGGCAAAGATTCTGATTCTAGTAGTGTCCTAAGCGAGAGCATATGTTGGTCCTCTCACATCCCAATAAACCCAAGACCTTGTGTCATGTTTTTCGATAACCCACAAGTGTAGGGGATCAATTGTAGCATTTCTCGATAAGTAAGAGTGTCAAACCCAATGAGGAGCTAAAGGTAGAAAAAATATTCCCTCAAGTTCTATCGACCATGCTTAACGTTCGCTTTACGCACGCTTAACGTTCGCTTTACCTAGAACAAGTATGAAACTATAAGTACTTTGTAGGTGTTGTAGGATAGGTTTGCAAGATAATAAAGAGCACGTAAATAAAAGCTAGGGGCTGTTTAGATAAAGAAACAACTAAGTTAGTTTTAGTAGAGAGCTTTTTAGCACAAGAAAGTTATTTGTCCCTAGGCAATTGATAACTAGACCGGTAATCACTATTGCAGTTTTATATAAGGGAGAGGCATAAGCTAACATACTTTCTCTACTTGGATCATATGCACTTATGATTGGAACTCTAGCAAGCATCCGCAACTACTAAAGATCATTAAGGTAAAACCCAAACATAGCATTAAAGTATCAAGTCCACTTTACTCCCATACGCAAACAACCTACTTACTCGGGTCTGTGCTTCTGTCACTCACGCCACCCACCATAAGCAAACTGTGGCACCCCGGCTCAGAGAAACCAGAACACACCCGTATTCCAGCCCAGAGATCGAGGCGAAGTCTTCTGGAATACGGCATTGCTTAGCATAGAACAAACCAGCTTTCTATTATGGCACGAATATGAATACAAGGTCTCCGATATTACAATGAAAAACACCGGCACAGCGACACTACGCCAACCACAGTTGCTCTATGCAAGCAGCATAACAACTCGAGGCAGTGGAACCTCTACTGGCAGCGGAAGAACTATTGGCAGTGGAACAACGAACGGCGATGATGGACTCCAATCCGTAGGGACTCTGGCTGGAACGTTTATCCTAGCTCGCGAACACAGGAACCACACCAAACAAGTAAGCAATCCAGGCACGACCTACAAACTGGCATGACATGCTAGGTCAATACATTGAATGTACTTGCAAGCTCACAATAACCAAAAGCAATCAAGGCAAACAACAGGATGCCATTAGCAGGTTAAAGCAATCGTAAGCACAATATTAACAGAACAACATGGCGTGCACAACTGAACATGATACAACTTTAGCATGGCATAAGCACATGAACATGATGATACTACATGCAACAGATTAACATATCATGCACCAACATACTCTTCTCGGATTACCTCATAACCAACACATGCATCCACTTACCAACATCGGTATCCTCGATACCACGGTGATCCTCTCCCGATCACATAGAGATCAACCAACTTCTTTCATCATCAAACCCATGTTGTTATTAAACAAGTTATCATTATTGTTATTGGCTCATAGTGTGACCTACTCACGAACTGGGCCCATATTCGTGGGCGTGGCTATCGATAGATTTAACACACACACACTCTGCAGAGGTTAGCACACTGTACCCACACCACGGAATCCATGGCCTCGCACTCCCATTCGGGTGGACCAACGGCGTTCCGACAAAATCGATCTACTGCCATGACACTCTCTAGGCCACTCCGACCAACTCCCTCTTAGGGCTAAGTCATGGGTGGCCCCATGCCTACCCAAGGCATCTTCGGCCACCGTCGTGGCAAAATAAACGGTCCCAAACGGGGACATGGATCCATAAAACAACAACGAGCACACAAGGCTTATGCCGTCCTACCCGGCCAAGGTAGTTCCCGCGCATAACCTTCCCACGTTGGAGGCACCGGCGAGAGGCATGACAATAGACCCAGTTAGGTCCTTCCCATAAAGGCAAATGTGGTTGCACTGGTCAGCTCGATTCAGTGGCACCATGACTCAGCCAACGGTTGTTCAAGTTCAATTAAGTCCGGTTAAACTTTGAATGCAATAAGCTGAGTCATATGAAAATAACAAGATGCAACTATGATGCATGAGCATGATACCAACATAAGCATGGAGGTGCAACATAATCATCGAGCATAACCACAATGAATCATATATCTGAATGAGCATGGCATACTAACGAGTATGCATAATACAAGCCTAACTCTACCATAAGCATAACATGACCACTAGCATCATGAATAATTACCATGCAAGAACATAGCAAGAATACTACCAAGTGCAGGAGGTAACCATCTAGATGCAACGAAACATGCATAGCAATGGTACTGAATAACAAACCAAGCATGCATCCGAAGAACATCACAACTACCAGCATGTATTACTACTATCAACAAGCATGACATGTGAAAATGATACTAGCAAGTAGCACAAGATTTCATGATGCATCATAGCATGGAGGTGGACAAGAATCCACGAGCATAACCGAAACAACAACAGTAGAAGCAAACAAGCATGCGGATAACGACAAACTTTTATTGAATATTCAAGTTGAAAACCAAGGCTACTGCATGGCTATCATGCAAGTGGCTGTTGTGGCTTGCCTAGGGGTGATGGAGACTCCGGGAGGAAGTGCAGTGAAGCCGCGGAAACGAAACGCCGGACGGTTCTCTCTCGGAGGGGCTGATTAGAGGCAAGGGCAAACTGGTCACTTTCATTGTGGTACCACCTAGTGAAAATGGAACCAACAGAAATAGCTTGATGATACAAAGATGTGAGCGTTAGTTTCACCTCGATCGGAATTACGAGCAAAAAGTTGTGAGGTGTTGAAGTTCAGGTACTAATATGTAATAAAAATTACTACAAACGAGTCCCTGGAGCAGAAAAGAGAAAGCGCCTCCGGGTATTTTATGTTTTCCGAAAAGGCAAACGTATTCCGAGCTGAAGCAGAAAAAGAATATGTTTACATAATCAGGAAACGTAATCTTGGCCGCAGTAGAAATAAATTTGCTTTCCAGAAGGGGAAGTGTACTCTCGGCACAACAGCAAAAGGATACGCCTTCGTGACATGAAACCGTATTCCTGCTTTACGTTTCCACTTGAACAGGCTGGGCCCGGGGTTGTGCCACTTACGGTGGGACCATGGGACAGGCGGGGCCCAGCTGCAGGGGCGTTGGCCTCATCTTCTTCCTCCCCCGTGCTCTTTCGCGACGAGCAGGGGAGGTCGGGCAGGGCGCTGCCGGCGACGGGCCCGGCCGGCTCCGGCCGTCTCCGGCCAAAGAGACGCCACCGGCGGAACCGCAGCGTCCAGCCGCACCCGTCCAGGGGCTCACGCGCGCCGGGGAGAGGTCGAGGCCGTGGCTATGTTACAGAACAGAGGAGGCTTCGGGCGGGCATGCGCGGGCGCTCGCCGGTGTTCGGGCTGTCCCAGGTGGAGCTCGGACCACCTGCGGGATCGGGAGGATGCCGCACATCTGTCTAGGTGCAAAACAAACGCCAGGGAGGAGAGGAGGACGGAGGGGCGGAGGAGGACCGAGGGGGCCCGAGGCGGTTGGTGGTGGTGGTGCTCGTCGGAGCAGGGCACTCCGTCGAGGGATGAGGGGTCAGGGAGGCTTTCGGGGACGAGGGGGAGGCCGTGGACGTGGACGGAAGGCTAGAGGGGGCCTGTGGTGGCCGGAAACTAGCGAACTCCGGCAACCACCGAGGAGGAGCGACGAACTCCGGCGATTTTCGGCGACTCCAGAGGGCAGATGAGGCGAGGGAGGGAACGATGAGGAGCGGGAGGACCCGGGTCACATATTTATAGGCCAGGGGAGGGCTCGTGGAGGCTCTAGAGAGCTCCAGCTCGACGTCAATGGAGGTGACAGAAGAGGCAGGTCACGGGCGAGCTCGACGGAGAGCAAACTACGGCGAAACAGGAGGGGGCCAGAGCATAGGGTGACTGAGTCGATCACGGGAAATCTCCAGGACATGAATAGAGGTCGAGAGGAGGGGGGTGCGGAGGAGAACAGCGCCGAGGTCGTGCCAGAGCGCGAGATTTGGCCTGTTTGACCCGTGGTCACCGCATGAGCTGGCACACATGGTGCACTCCGAGTGGCAAAATCATGTCTGGGAGATAGAACCTGCTGCTCTTAGTCAAAATTAGAAAATAAATCGGTCCAGGGGCAAAGAAGTGATTGGCAGGAGGATCCAAGGGACATGAACAACAAGGTGTTTGTGCTACGGGGGGACAAACACAGAAGGAGTCAGGGGCTGAGCTTTGGCATGGCTTGATCACACTCAAAGAACACCGTGATGACGAAGTATCAGCCCAAATGGAGGAGTCTAGAAGGGGGTTGCTGTAGAAAATGCCACAATGGCCAGAAATGGAGATTTGGGTTATGCACTCACATAGGTGCATCAAATGAGCTGAAAATGGTTATGGCCCAATTATTTGAAGATATTAAGATGCCCAAGTAGTTTCATGCCATTGGGATGAACCAAAATAGCACTTGCTTCACATAGCTTCTCTGTGGACGGAAACTTGGATAAATTCCACAGGGCAAATGGCCAAATGGATTGAGCCACAACTTGGTGGAGGGAGTTTATATGAGTAATAGAATGTCCTAGTAAATTGGCAGCTTAAATGAAGCAATATAAAATATAGTTTCTTCACAAACCAGAAATCTGACCAGAAACTAAGATTTGGTGCTCACATGGAAAAGTTACATGAGCTCATATTGGGTGGAGAGTGATGATTGGACCAAATGAAGGATGTGGCAAAAGTTAATCTCATTTGGACATGCCTAGAATATACTTCCTTCACAAAGTTTCATTCTGAGCAGAAATTTGTAAAATCAAAGAAAAAAATTACTAGCCAAATGAGGTTGAGCTTTGTCACAGGGAAATGAGATCGATAGGAAAAGGTGTCCAAGAAGTTGGGAGTCAATTGGGCAAATATAATTAGCACTTGCTTCACAAAGTGCCATTTAGGGCATAATAGAAAAATAATTATTGGAGAATTATTTTTGAACATGGCAATGAATTTTTTTTACCATATTTGAGCAATATATGACCCAAACAATTTATGACAATTATTTGGGAATTTTAGGAGTGAGGGAAATATGGGTTGCTTCACAACCTAGGGCAAACTGAGTTATTCCTTTAATAGAAAAGAAATATTCCCAATAAAAAGAATATTGGGATTTGGTCCAAGGTGGAAATGGAAAGGTCTAGGGAAGGATTTGGGGGATGACAAGCCACTGTGGAAATAAAGAAGAGGTCATCTTCTTCAGTTTACAGACCACATAGCCACGGAAAAAGAAAACTCGGGCAAAAACCTCAGAAAATCAAAAGAAAAAGAAAGGGTCAAAAATCAGGCTGTTACAACTCTTACCCCCTTAAAGAAATCTCGTCCTCGAGATTTGGTTGCTCAGGGAACAAGTATGAATAAATCTGACCTTAAGGAAACCGTTTCCAACTCGGGTATCCTTTTCCTTTATTGTTGTTTCCACTAAATTTTTATCTGACTGGCTCTGGGGTGGTTTGCTTCACTGTATCCACATTATGACGGATCTTAACTTGATTTTTCATGCTTATACTAGCTCAAATTCTTTTCATATCTGATGACTTATGTAAGTGCATCTAGTGCCACCCCTAGTTGGTTTTGGAGTATTGACGACAAAGTTGGTTGAGGGACTAATGCGTTTGTGAGAATTGCAGGATAACGCAGGTAATGTCCCTCATTGATTCAGTTTACCTACCGTAGATGACCCCTAAAAATGTATGAAGACATTGAACACAATGGTGGTATGAGAAGATATTCATATTGAAGACTATGACTGTAACGCCCGGATAATCTTGCTACAGTAATCCCACGCTAATCATGGCACGTCATCCCGATTACTGTTGCTATCCTCGCAATAATTCGAAACCGTTCAAATTCAAAATTCAAATTGATGAAAACAATAAAAATTTTCAAAATTTAAAATAAAATTGTTCAGTGGTTGGCGAATATTACAAAGGTAATTATAGTGCAACAGGCATATTTTTATAAAATGGCTAAATGGATTAAATGATTTAAACAGAAAAGAAATAATAAAAGGAAAGAAAAAAGGAAAAAAAAAAGAAAACCAAA
>NC_041385.1:245630490-245638980 GCF_002162155.2 Triticum dicoccoides
TCCTCCTCCTCCCCTGAACCCCCACCACCTCGCCCCGGCCTCGCTTCGTCCATCCCGACGCACCGTCCTGGCCACCCCCCCTTGCTCGCCGCCGTATGGGCAGCTCCTGCCGGCCCGCGTCGCCGGTGGCGCCCTGCTGCTTCCCCGTCGACGTTTCCCCTCCGATGGCCGCCCGGCCTTGCCCCGGTCCTCCTCGCCCCGGCGGTTTGGGCGAATGCCCAGTCGGGCGCCCGCACCCGCGCCCGGTCGGCCCCCTTGGCCACTGCCGGGTGGGGCCCGATACCCTCTGGGCCACAGACACATGGGGCCCGCCCCCAGAACGCAAAAAAAAATATATAAAAATAAAAATAAAAATAATGATAAAATAATAATAATAAAATAAATAAATAAATAAATAAAAATAGTAAATATGATTAATAAAAATAAAAATGATTTATTAAAATTAATTATTAATTAATTAATTGATTAAGTAATTAATTAAGTTAATTAATCCTGATTAGATTAACATAATCACTAATTTATTTAACTAATCTATAATTAAACTAAACAGAGAATGACAGGTGGGTCCCACTGGACCCACATGTCAGGTTGACCAAGTCAACTCTGTTGACTGCTGATGTCAGCATGACATCATGCTGATGTCATTAATCTGTTTTCCGAATTAATTAAATAATTAAATAAATTCCAGGAATTAATAAAATCTTTAGAAAATCATATCTTTTAATCGGTAACTCGGATTAAAATATTTTCAACACGAAAGTTGCTCAGAACGACGAGACGATTTCGGATGCGCAGTCCGTTCGTCCGCCACACACCCCTAACCTATCGAACTCGCAACTCTTCCCCTCCGGTTCATCTGTCCGAAAACACGAAACACCGGGAATACTTTCTCGGATGTTTCCCCCCTTCGTCGGTATCACCTACTACCGCGATTGGGCACACCTAGCATCGTTACTTGTCATGTCATGCATCGTTATGCATTTGTTTGCATTGTATCCATTGTTTCTTCCCCCTCTTCTCTCCGGTAGACTACGAGACCGACGCTGCTGCTGCCCAGTTCGACTACGGAGTTGACGACCCCTCTCTCTTGCCAGAGCAACCAGGCAAGCCCCCCCCTTGATCACCAGATATCGCCTATTCTACTCTATACTGCTTGCATTAGAGTAGTGTAGCATGTTACTGCTTTCCGTTGATCCTATTCTGATGCATAGCCTGACATTGTTGCTACACCTGTTGATACCTTACCTGCAATCCTAAATGCTTAGTATAGGATGCTAGTTTATCATCATTGGCCCTACATTCTTGTCAGTCTGCCATGCTATACTATTGGGCCGTGATCACTCGGGAGGTGATCACGGGTATATACTATACATACATACATACTATACAGATGGTGACTAAAGTCGGGTCAGCTCGAAGAGTACCCGCGAGTGATTCACGGATTGGGGGCTGAAAGGACCTTTGTCCCGATGGCCCTCTGTGTGGATCTTTGTGGCGGAGCGACAGGGCAGGTTGAGACCGCCTAGGAGAGAGGTGGGCCTGGCCCTGTTCGGCGTTCGCGGACACTTAACACGCTTAACGAGATCTTGGTATTTGATCTGAGTTGGCTACGAGCCTATACGCACTAACCATCTACGCGGGAGTAGTTATGGGTATCCCGACGTCGTGGTATCAGCCGAAGCACTTCAGACGTCAGCGACGGAGCGGCGCGCGCCGGATTGGACTGGAACGCCTACTAGGCTAGGTCTGCTTCCGGCCGCCCTCGCAACGTGCAGGTGTGCTATGGGCGATGGGCCCAGACCCCTGTGCGCTTAGGTTTAGACCGGCGTGCTGGCCTCTCTGTGTTGCCTAGGTGGGGCTGCGACGTGTTGATCTTCCGAGGCCGGGCATGACCCAGGAAAGTGTGTCCGGCCAAATGGGATCGAGCGTGTTGGGTTATGTGGTGCACCCCTGCAGGGAAGTTAATCTATTCGAATAGCCGTGATCTTCGGTAACAGGACGACTTGGAGTTGTACCTTGACCTTATGACAACTAGAACCGGATACTTAATAAAACACACCCTTCCAAGTGCCAGATACAACCGGTGGTCGCTCTACCTCAGGGATACGAGGAGGGGATCACCGGGTAGGATTATGCTATGTGATGCTATTTGGAGATGCTACTTGGAGGACTTCAATCTACTCTCTTTTACTTGATGCAAGACGGTGGCTGCGAGAAGTGTAGTCTTCGACAGGATTAGCTATCCCCCTCTTATTCTGGCATTCTGCAGTTCAGTCCACTGATATGGCCTCCTTACACATATACCCATGCATATGTAGTGTAGTTCCTTGCTTGCGAGTACTTTGGATGAGTACTCACGGTTGCTTTCTCCCCCCTTTTTCCCCTTTCCCTTCTTTCTGGTTGTCGCAACCAGATGTTGGAGTCCAGGAGCCAAACGCCACCGTCGACGACGACCCCTACTTCACTGGAGGTGCCTACTACTACGTGCTGCCCGCTGATGACGACCTGAAGTAGTTTAGGAGGATCCCAGGCAGGAGGCCTGCGCCTCTTTCGATCTGTATCCCAGTTTGTGCTAGCCTTCTTAAGGCAAACTTGTTTAACTTATGTCTGTACTCAGATATTGTTGCTTCCGCTGACTCGTCTATGATCGAGCACTTGTATTCGAGCCCTCGAGGCCCCTGGCTTGTATTATGATGCTTGTATGACTTATTTTATTTGTAGAGTTGTGTTGTGATATCTTCCCGTGAGTCCCTGATCTTGATCGTACACATTTGCGTGCATGATTAGTGTACGATTGAATCGGGGGCGTCACAAGTTGGTATCAGAGCCGACTGCCTGTAGGAATCCCCCTTCCACACTCCTTGGCCGAAGTCGAGTCTAGTCACTACAAAACTTTTACTAACATGGCTGTGAGCCTTACGGGCCCACGTCGCCATTGGGTGGTACTAGGATCTTTTACTCCTCGACCTTTACTCTGGGACTCTGAACTCTTTTCTACTCGGGTTAAACGAATTTACTAACTCTGACATTAGGATCCCGTTACCACGTTCACCCCGAAGTTGGATAAGCCATAGTTATTCTGTAGGATAGCATTTTGAATAGTGCCCATGTTGTCATTTGACTCCATTGAAACATCTTTGTTTTCAGATGGAACCCGCGAGGCAGGTCGTGCGCCACACTGCGGCCATTGGTGCCTCAGGATCACCTGCCGTGCTAGCTGATATGATGACCTATCTGGGTTATCGCTGGCACCCTGAGTACACCGTCTACGAGGAGTACCAGGACTTTAACCAGGAGCAGTACCGTGCCATCGTCCACCTCTACTCTCGGGAGTATGAGTCCACTACAGTGCTGCACACCGCTCATGGTGTTGGAGTGACCATCGAGATGGCAGTCCACGATGCTGCCCATGCTGCTCTAACACGTCTTCGTGGAGAGTATCAGGCATTGGACACTTCCCCTTTCAGGCACATTCCTATCGCATCTGACGTTGGTGCGGAGGGATACTACACTGCCGCCTACTCCACCGTCACCCGAGAGCCTTTCCACCATCAGCGCCTGGTTCTGCATGCTGATGGGCTGGACCGAGCTAACAGAGCTCTTCGCCACGAGTTGTACACCACTCGTCAGCACCTTTACAGGGCTCTGACGCGGTTGCACCCCTTTGTCCGGTCCGGACAGCTGGCGCGTTCTACGATCTACCCAGCCAGGACCGTGATGCCCCACGGTGTCGGATGGCCAGAGGTGGGAGGCTACTCTCCCGCACTTGGTCCTCTTCTGCCACCTGAGCGTCGGGTTCTACACCAGAGTATCCGCGGCCCCCAGGCCACTGACGTGGAGGACTATCCGTTGCCTCACTACCAGCTGTCAGGTTACAGCTACCTTCACAGTACCTCATGGGACTGATGTAGTCTTGCTCATTAGTCTTAGATGCACTCGCGAGCCTGCGTGCCGCCTATGATGACTTAGTCTATGTACGGAACTCTGTGTACTAAACTCTATGTCCGACCCCTTTTGTAAGTTATGCCGACTATCTATGTGGTATCTGTCGTGCTCCTTTCATTATGCATGTTTCATCATGAATGACTCTTGTCTATGCAAATTTCTCAATACTGAACTACCCCTGTTATATATTAGCAGGATGGTTAGACCAGCTGGTCGTGGTCGTGGTGGCAACTTCCCACCACCGCCTGAGTACATGGCTGGTATGATCCAACAGCTTGAGATGAATCGCCAGTTCATGGAAAACATGATGGCTCAGTTTCCTCGCCCCAATATGAACCAGCATCCAAACACAACAACTCTGCAGGATTTCATACGCCTCAACCCAAGTGTGTACCGCAGCTCAACCCAGCCGCTGGATGCTGATGACTGGCTCCGTGACATCACCTATAAGATGGAGTCTGCTGATGTAGCCCCTGCCAGCTATGTCACTTTTGCTTCCTTCTTCCTGAAGGGACCCGCAGCTCAATGGTGGGACAGCCATAGGCGTACTCTGCCAGTTGGGACAATCATCTCCTGGCCAGACTTTCAGGCTGCCTTCCGTGCCCGCTTCATTCCTCAGGGAATCATGGACAGGAAGAAGCGTGAGTTTCGCAACCTCACCCAAGGCAACAAGACTGTTGAAGCTTATCAGCGGGAGTTTCTGGACTTATCCCGCTATGCTGAAGAAGACATTGCAACTGATGCTCGCAGACAGGAGAAGTTCCGTGAAGGCCTTCAAGCTGACATCAAGCTCACACTTCTAGTGCATGACTTTGCCGATTTCGCCACCTTGGTGAACAAGGCCATCAATGTCGAGACTGGTCTGCAAGAACACCAGAGCTCTCAAAGGCGCAACCGTGACATGGGCTCATCTTCGGGCCCGCCCTCGCAGAAGCGTAAGATATGGATCCCGAACAGCATGTACCGTCCAACTGCACCTGCCCCAAGGCAGTCTTATGCTGCACCTCGTCTGCCGGCTGCTCCAACTAGGCAGCCGAGGCTTCCAGCTCCACCACCCCAAGCTCCTGTTCCTACCCCCGAGAATGGGTTGTGCTTCAGGTGCGGACAACCAGGGCACCGTGCTAGGGAATGCAACCAGAAACAGAATCAACTGGCCCTTCCAGCAACTGGCCGTGGGAACAACCAGGCCCGCAACAACAATGCCAAGTCTTATGGCCGTGTTCATGCCAACCACATTGATCTGAATGAAGCTCAAGACCAGCCTGCTACTGTGATGGGTACACTCCTCGTAAATTCAGTACCAGCATCTGTTTTATTTTATACAGGAGCATCGCATTCATTTATGTCAGAAGATTTTGCATTCATGCATGGCATTAAAAGTGAAGACATGAACGCTTCTCTATTAGTGCACACCCCTGCGGGCCAATGTCGAACCTCCATGATTTGCAACGACGTCCCTGTAGAAATCGAAGGACTGGAATTCCTTGTCTCTCCCATCGTACTGAAGTCCTGTAGCATTGATCTCATTCTGGGAATGAATTGGTTAAAGGCGCATACTGCTTCTATCGTTTGCGCCACTAAGACCGTCCATCTGCTACACCCTTCTGATGAAATAATTAGCTACGATGCTCATCTGGTTCGGAATGCTGAGGCCAGACTTTATGCCTTAAACGCATTGAACGCTGCACCACTCGAGGGCATTGAAAACATTCCCGTCGTGCGTGAATTCCTAGACGTCTTTCCTGAAGAACTCCCAGGGATTCCCCCTGCTAGAGCTGTCGAATTCGTCAT
The DNA here is from genome assembly GCF_002162155.2 of Triticum dicoccoides. Taxonomy (NCBI): domain Eukaryota; kingdom Viridiplantae; phylum Streptophyta; class Magnoliopsida; order Poales; family Poaceae; genus Triticum; species Triticum dicoccoides. Next base: position 245,636,227 of record NC_041385.1, read on the forward strand.
CGACTTGAAACCAGGCACCACTCCTATAGCCAAGCGACCCTACAAGATGCCGCCGCATGAACTCCTTGAGCTTAAGGAGGAAATCGATAAATCTCTTCGAAGTGGTTTCATTCGCCCAAGTTGCTCTCCTTGGGGAGCACCTTCTCTCTTTGTCAAGAAGAAAGATGGGACAAACCGATTGGTCCAAGACTACCGTCCTATAAACAAAGCTACCATTCAGAATAAGTATCCTCTTCCTCGGATCAATGATCTGTATGATCAATTGGCTGGTTCATCAGTGTTCTCTAAACTCGACTTGAGGTTGGGTTACCACCAGATCCGTGTTCGTAAGGAGGATATCCCCAAGACCACATTTGTGACTCGTTATGGTTCATACGAGTACACCGTCATGTCTTTCGGCTTGACCAATGCTCCAGCCACCTTCTCTCGCCTGATGAACTATATATTCATGGATTACCTCGACAAGTTCGTCGTGGTTTATCTGGATGATATCCTGATATTTTCCAAGAGTGAAGAAGAACATGCTGAACATCTTCGTCTTGTGCTGGAAAAGCTACGAGAGCATCAGCTATATGCCAAGTTCTCCAAGTGTGAATTCTGGCTTCCCGAAGTAACCTATCTCGGGCATGTCATCTCTGAGGATGGTATTGCCGTCAACCCTGAACGAGTTCAGGCTATTCTCGATTGGACTCCTCCGAAGAACGTTAAGCAAGTCAGAAGTTTTCTCGGTCTCGCCAGCTACTGCCGTCGATTCGTCGAGAACTTCTCCAAGATTGCCAGGCCTCTGACTAACCTATTGCATAAGGGCGTCAAGTTCCAATGGACAGATAAATGTCAGGAAAGTTTCCAGGCACTCAAAGACAAGTTGACTTCTGCCCCAGTACTAGCTCCTCCGGATACTAAGAAGGACTTCATCATTTACTGCGACGCTTCCCGTCAAGGATTAGGCTGTGTCCTAATGCAAGAACGCAAAGTGGTTGCTTATGCCTCTCGTCAATTGCACCCTCACGAAGAGAACTACCCAGTTCACGACCTCGAACTTGCTGCTGTCATTCATGCACTAAAACAGTGGCGACATTACCTACTCGGTAATAGTTGCGAGATCTTCACTGACCACCAAAGTCTGAAGTATCTGTTTACTCAGCCAGACCTGAACCTCCGTCAGCAGAGATGGATGGAGACTGTTGCAGACTTTGATTTGGGCATTTCCTATACACCAGGCAAGGCTAATGTAATGGCTGATGCCTTGAGCCGCAAGTCTTACTGCAACCACCTCCAGGTTCACAAAGTTCAGCCCTCACTTGTTGAAGAATTCAGAAAGCTAAACCTCCATATTGTTCCTCTGGGTGCACTCGCTCCCCCTCCTCCGGAGTTCCGCAAGATGAATCTCCGTGTTGTTTCCCAGGGATCCCTCTATACCCTGGCTGTTGAACCCGATCTCGTGGGCACCATAAAGACAATGCAGGGATTTGACTCTGAAGTCTACAAGATTAAGCAAGACCTCAAAGAAGGAAGTCCCTCATCCTTCACTATTGCTGATGATGGCGCCTTGTACTTCAAAGGCCGCCTAGTGGTGCCGTGTAAGAAGGAAAACCTGAATATGACTCAGGAGGTTATGAAAGAAGCTCATGATACGCCTCTATGTATCCATCCTGGTAGTACGAAGATGTATCAAGACATTCGTCAGAGATTCTGGTGGTCTAACATGAAACAAGACATTGCTCGTTATGTTGCTGAATGTGACGTTTGCCGTCGTATCAAAGCAGAGCATCAAAGGCCTGCTGGAACTCTGCAACCTATCTCTATTCCTGAATGGAAATGGGACCATGTTGAAATGGACTTCGTCACTGGATTCCCCAAATCGCAGAAAGGCAATGATGCTATTCTTGTCGTCATTGACCAACTTTCTAAAGTTGCACATTTTCTGGCTGTCAAGGAAACGATCACTGCTAGTCAGCTGGCAAACCTCTACATGACCAGAATTGTCTCGCTTCACGGTATTCCATTGGTAATCAGTTCAGACCGTGGCAGCTTATTCACTTCAAGATTCTGGGCAAGTTTCCAAGAAGCCATGGGCACTCATCTGTCTTTCAGCACTGCTTTTCATCCTCAGTCACAAGGGCAAGTTGAACGTGTCAACCAAGTTCTCGAAGACATGCTTCGAGCTTGTGTAATTTCCTTCAGCAAGAAATGGGAGGAATCTCTTTCGTATGCTGAGTTCTCTTATAATAATAGCTATCAAGCTAGTCTGAAGATGGCCCCCTTCGAAGTGTTATATGGATGAAAGTGCCGAACCCCTCTGAACTGGTCAGAAACTGGGGAACGTCCACTCTTTGGTCCGGATATTATCCAACATGCCGAAGATCAAGTCCGCATTATCCGCGAGAATCTCAAGACTGCTCAGTCACGCCAAAAGAGTAATTATGACCGTCATCATAAAGACATGGTCTATCAACCTGGCGAGAAGGCCTATCTTCGAGTTACACCAATGAAGGGTGCTCACCGCTTCGGGATCAAAGGGAAGCTAGCTCCCCGCTATATTGGTCCTTTCACTATCCTCGAGAGGCGTGGAAAAGTGGCATATCAATTGGAGCTTCCGCCGAACCTTTCTCAGGTTCACGATGTGTTCCATGTGTCACAACTCCGCCGTTGCTTCAAGGACCCAATCCGAGCTGTGGATCATGAAGTGCTCGAATTGCAACAGGACCTCTCCTATAAAGAGCATCCGGTCCGCATTCTCGACCAAGCTGAACG
>NC_041385.1:245640330-245720946 GCF_002162155.2 Triticum dicoccoides
CCCCTTGCTCGCCGCCGTATGGGCAGCTCCTGCCGGCCCGCGTCGCCGGTGGCGCCCTGCTGCTTCCCCGTCGACGTTTCCCCTCCGGTGGCCGCCCGGCCTTGCCCCGGTCCTCCTCGCCCCGGCGGTTTGGGCGAATGCCCAGTCGGGCGCCCGCACCCGCGCCCGGTCGGCCCCCTTGGCCACTGCCGGGTGGGGCCCGATACCCTCTGGGCCACAGACACATGGGGCCCGCCCCCAGAACGCAAAAAAATATATATATAAAAATAAAAATAAAAATAATGATAAAATAATAATAATAAAATAAATAAATAAATAAAAATAGTAAATATGATTAATAAAAATAAAAATGATTTATTAAAATTAATTATTAATTAATTGATTGATTAAGTAATTAATTAAGTTAATTAATCCTGATTAGATTAACATAATCACTAATTTATTTAACTAATCTATAATTAAACTAAACAGAGAATGACAGGTGGGTCCCACTGGACCCACATGTCAGGTTGACCAAGTCAACTCTGTTGACTGCTGATGTCAGCATGACATCATGCTGATGTCATTAATCTGTTTTCCGAATTAATTAAATAATTAAATAAATTCCAGGAATTAATAAAATCTTTAGAAAATCATATCTTTTAATTGGTAACTCGGATTAAAATATTTTCAACATGAAAGTTGCTCAGAACGACGAGACGATTTCAGATACGCAGTCCGTTCGTCCGCCACACACCCCTAACCTATCGAACTCGCAACTCTTCCCCTCCGGTTCATCTGTCCGAAAACGCGAAACACCGGGAATACTTTCCCGGATGTTTCCCCCCTTCGTCGGTATCACCTACTACCGCGATTGGGCACACCTAGCATCGTTACTTGTCATGTCATGCATCGTTATGCATTTGTTTGCATTGTATTCATTGTTTCTTCCCCCTCTTCTCTCCGGTAGACTACGAGACCGACGCTGCTGCTGCCCAGTTCGACTACGGAGTTGACGACCCCTCTCTCTTGCCAGAGCAACCAGGCAAGCCCCCCCTTGATCACCAGATATCGCCTATTCTACTCTATACTGCTTGCATTAGAGTAGTGTAGCATGTTACTGCTTTCCGTTGATCCTATTCTGATGCATAGCCTGACATTGTTGCTACACCTGTTGATACCTTACCTGCAATCCTAAATGCTTAGTATAGGATGCTAGTTTATCATCATTGGCCCTACATTCTTGTCAGTCTGCCGTGCTATACTATTGGGCCGTGATCACTCGGGAGGTGATCACGGGTATATACTATACATACATACATACTATACATATGGTGACTAAAGTCGGGTCAGCTCGAAGAGTACCCGCGAGTGATTCACGGATTGGGGGCTGAAAGGACCTTTGTCCCGACGGCCCTCTGTGTGGATCTTTGTGGCGGAGCGACAGGGCAGGTTGAGACCGCCTAGGAGAGAGGTGGGCCTGGCCCTGTTCGGCGTTCGCGGACACTTAACACGCTAACGAGATCTTGGTATTTGATCTGAGTTGGCTACAAGCCTATACGCACTAACCATCTACGCGGGAGTAGTTATGGGTATCCCGGCGTCGTGGTATCAGCCGAAGCACTTCAGACGTCAGCGACGGAGCGGCGCGCGCCGGATTGGACTGGAACGCCTACTAGGCTAGGTCTGCTTCCGGCCGCCCTCGCAACGTGCAGGTGTGCTATGGGCGATGGGCCCAGACCCCTGTGCGCTTAGGTTTAGACCGGCGTGCTGGCCTCTCTGTTTTGCCTAGGTGGGGCTGCGACGTGTTGATCTTTCGAGGCCGGGCATGACCCAGGAAAGTGTGTCCGGCCAAATGGGATCGAGCGTGTTGGGTTATGTGGTGCACCCCTGCAGGGAAGTTAATCTATTCGAATAGCCGTGATCTTCGGTAACAGGACGACTTGGAGTTGTACCTTGACCTTATGACAACTAGAACCGGATACTTAATAAAAACACACCCTTCCAAGTGCCAGATACAACCGGTGGTCGCTCTACCTCAGGGATACGAGGAGGGGATCGCCGGGTAGGATTATGCTATGTGATGCTATTTGGAGATGCTACTTGGAGGACTTCAATCTACTCTCTTTTACTTGATGCAAGACGGTGGCTGCGAGAAGCGTAGTCTTCGACAGGATTAGCTATCCCCCTCTTATTCTGGCATTCTGCAGTTCAGTCCACTGATATGGCCTCCTTACACATATACCCATGCATATGTAGTGTAGTTCCTTGCTTGCGAGTACTTTGGATGAGTACTCACGGTTGCTTTCTCCCCCCTTTTTCCCCTTTCCCTTCTTTCTGGTTTTCGCAACCAGATGTTGGAGTCCAGGAGCCAGACGCCACCGTCGACGACGACCCCTACTTCACTGGAGGTGCCTACTACTACGTGCTGCCCGCTGATGACGACCTGAAGTAGTTTAGGAGGATCCCAGGCAGGAGGCCTGCGCCTCTTTCGATCTGTATCCCAGTTTGTGCTAGCCTTCTTAAGGCAAACTTGTTTAACTTATGTCTGTACTCAGATATTGTTGCTTCCGCTGACTCGTCTATGATCGAGCACTTGTATTCGAGCCCTCGAGGCCCCTGGCTTGTATTATGATGCTTGTATGACTTATTTTATTTGTAGAGTTGTGTTGTGATATCTTCCCGTGAGTCCCTGATCTTGATCGTACACATTTGCGTGCATGATTAGTGTACGATTGAATCGGGGGCGTCACAATGACATGAGAAGACATTGTGTGAAGACTTTGGAGCGCGAAGACTGTGTAGGTTCGTTGTTTCCTTTTCTTCTATGTTGAGTCATAGGAACCACCGTACTGTTAAGTGGGGTCCAAGTGAACTAAGTCAGAGTGACTGAAGTGATGCTCAACTCAAATCCTATGTCTTCGAGCGAAGACAATGAGAGCAAATCTTATCCAGAGCTGGATGAGTCAGCTTTGCTTGTAGCCCAAGTAAAGTTGCCGCGTGTGTTTGAAATCTGACCGTTGGAACACGCGTCAGTTCCTTAGTGACCCAGGGTCATTTTGGACAAATCAGGTCGGGTTGCCTAGTGGCTATAAATAGCCCACCCCCTACACCATAAATTGGTGGCTACTCAGAGTTTGTGCACGGCTTTTGTCATTTGAGAGCAACCCACCTCGAAGCATTTGAGAGAGAGAAATCCTTGCGAGGACAAAGCCCAAACACCCAGAGCCAAAGAGTGTTAGGCATCACTGAAGTCTTTCTGTCTGTGTGACCTGAAGACTTATTACACTTGAGGACTGTGAATCCTCCAGCCGGTTAGGCGTCGCGTTCTGAGCATCCAAGAGTCATTGTGGATTGCCGGTGAACGAAGTCTGTGAAGGTTTGGAAGTCTCCCTTGAAGACTTACCAGAGTGATTGGGCGAGGACTGGGTGTCCTTAGCTCAAGGGGAATAAGGTGAAGACACGGTCTTCTGAGTTAAATCTCAACCTCCCTAACCAGACGTACAGTTGTCACAGCAACTGGAACTGGTTCAACAAATCCTGTGTCTTCAACAAGCGACTGGTTCTATCTCTTCCAACCTTACTTAAGTTTGTCTTCGTGAAGTCTTTGCCTATTTGTGTATCTGTTTGACTTCATTCCTTGACTACTATTGTTGATTGGCTTCACACTATCTTCCATCTTGATCCTTACTACCTAACTGCTATTAGTCCTGTACTTACACATCATTACATACTTGACTATGGCGTGTTTAGGGTAGTTTATCTTCCGCTGCATATCAATTAGGTTATTTCTGTTGTTTGTCTTCGAAACTTCCAAGTTTTGAAGACTTTCATAAAAATCGCCTATTCACCCCCCCTCTAGTCAATACTAGCACTTTCAATTGGTATCAGAGAAAGGTACTCCCTTGTTCTGTGTGATTCGGTTTAACCACCTGGAGTTTCAGCTATGTCGGCTGCAGGATTGAGGAACATATCGTGTCCCACCTTTGACGGTCATGAGTATCCCCATTGGAAGGCCATGATGAAGAAGCTACTCATGTCCATGGATAGCGAACTGTGGACCGTCACTGAGATTGGACTCACTGATCTGTGCAAGATGGCAGAGGCTAATGACATTCACAAGTATACTCTATTGAACCTTACACCGAAGGACGTCATCTGCTGTCATTTGTCCCGAAATCAGTTCAGGAATGTTATGCACCTCAATCACGCGAAGCTAATCTGGGACCGGCTTTCTGAGGTGTATGAAGGTCATCGCACTCGTCATGATCCGTGGTTTGAGGACTACAAGGAGTCTCTCAAGGAGATGACCTTTGCACCTGAATCATCATCATCCTCATTGTGCCACATGGCAAGAGGTGATAAGGTAACTGAATGCTATCTCTCTGAATCTAGCGATGATGAATCAGGTGATGAATTTGTCTCTAGCTATGACAAGCTTGCTTCCCTTGCCACTAAACAACAAAGAATCTTGGAAAAGGTTCAAGACATGCTTAGTAAGAGCGATGATATGTTGGGTGAAGAAATGGACCAGTCAAAAGCTTTGGCTGATAGTCTTCAGAGACTTCATGCTAAGTTTGACGCCCTTCAAGATCAACATAATGCTCTCTTGTCTGATCATGAGAAGCTTTCTTCCGAATGTCTTCAAAGAAAGCTAGACCTTGAAAAGATAAGAGTGGATTATGAAGATCTTCAGAAGGAGCGAGATTCACTTCGCGCTCAACAGATCAGTTCCGCTCAGGATGGATTTGAACCACCATGTCTAAAATGCATTGAGCGTGATAATGCTACATCTGTTGCTGAATGTTCCACTGCTGCTACTGTTTCATTGTCTTCACCTACTGATGTGGTTACTAACCCCTCTGCGGAGGATACCACTGCTGTTGCTGATGAAAATGCTATGTTGAAGACATTGCTTGAAACAGGGATGTACAAAAGTTTGAAGGGACATTAGACTCTCTGCGATGTCCTCAAAAAACAGATTCTGAACCGAAACCCTAGGAAAGAGGGTGTTGGGTTCGAAAGTAAAATGAATGTTGATGGCTCGTACTGGAAGCCTGAGCAGTACCCCAAAACCACATGGGTTGCTGCAAAGGAATCTTCAGTAGATCCATCCACCTTATCTGGCTTTACCTGTGCTAATCCTATTATCATTGATGAATCCTTTGATGCAAACTATAAGCTGTTCAAAAACCAGAATGGTGAAGTGTTTGCCAGGTTCATTGCTACTAACTGTAGGAATGGACCACCTATGAAGAAGATCTGGGTACCTAAGCAGTACATTGAGAATCTTCCTGTGAATGTCATCATGACACCACCAAGGAAGAAGACAAACCCCAGACCAATAGCTTCATGTGGCCCAAAGGCTTCATACAGATACAGGACTCATATGAGTCACCCTAACGCCAATGTTTTGTAGGGAAATCATGCTCAGACTTATGAATATGAGCGTGTATCTTCAAACCGCTATGTTCATAGGACTAAGAACTTTTCTGCTTATTCATATGAGTATCCTTCATCTCCTGCAAGGCTATTTGCTAGGGCTTCAAAGCCAAAATTCTCAGATGCTGCACTAAGACTCATTGCTTCTAAGCCACCACTGAAGATGTGGGTGGCAAAGAAGAACTAACTCTCTTTTGCAGAAAACGGTCTCCAGCCAGCAATCAATGGCGTCCGATACTATTGCTGGGGACCTAAAACTCATTGAGGACGCATGATAAAATGTCATTCTATATGCTTCACATCTGAATTTCTTATCACTCATACTATGTCCTAACTTTGTTATAAGCTGTGACTGTCCCTATATGTGTCAAATGCTTATGCTTCACAACACTCTTGTGAAGCCCATCCTCCTAACTGCACTGTAGGGTACATCACCAAAAGCTTCAGAATGGATTATGGACAGTGGATGCACAGATCATATGACTGGTGATCGAAGTCTTCTTATGGACTCAACCTTACGTCCATCCGACAAGAGTCACATTACACTTGCTGACACTGGTAAAAGCAAGGTATTGGGTCTAGGTAGAGTTGCAATCTCAAAGGATCAACACATGGATCAAGTGATGCTTGTTGAATCCCTTGGTTTCAACTTAATGTCTGTCTCAATGCTTTGTGACTTGAACATGATTGTGATATTTGGCAAATATCGTTGCCTTGTACTAATGGAATCTGACAAATCTCTAGTCTTTGAAGGGTATCGAAAAGATGATCTATACATGGTAGATTTCTCAGCAGGTCCACAGCTTGCCGTATGTCTTCTCACAAAAGCTTCAGAATGCTGGCTTTGGCATCGAAGGCTGGGACATGCTGGCATGAGGAACTTACACTCACTCGTCAAGAAGAAGCATGTCATTGGCATCGAGGATGTCAAGTTCAAGAAGGATCATTTGTGTGGTGCCTGTGAAGCTGGAAAGATGACAAGGGCAAAGCACCCCTTGAAGACAATCATGACAACATCTCAACCCTTCGAGCTGTTACACATGGACTTATTTGGACCTACGCACTACTCCACCCTCACAACAACTGCCTGTCTCTATGGCTTCGTCATTGTTGATGACTACTCAAGATACACATGGGTTCATATAATTCTTTACAAGACTGAAGTGCAAGATGTCTTCAGGCGCTTCGCAAATCGAGCAATGAACAATTATGGCGTGAAGATCAAGCACATCAGAAGTGACAATGGCACTGAATTCAAGAACACTGGACTTGATTTGTATCTGGATACAATGGGAATCACTCATGAGTTCTCTGCTCCGTACACACCTCAGCAAAACGGCATTGTTGAGCGCACAAACAGAACCCTCATTGAGATGGCTCGAACAATGCTAGATGAGTACAAGACACCAAGAAAGTTCTGGCCTAAAGCTATTGATACAGCATGCCACATCATCAACCATGTGTACATTCATAAGCTTCTGAACAAAACATCATATGAGCTACTTACTGGCAAGAAGCCAAATGTCAGTTACTTCAGAGTATTTGGAGCAAGATGCTGGATAAAGGATCCCCATCACAAGTCAAAATTTGCACCTAAGGCTCACGAAGGCTTCATGATTGGCTATGGAAAGGATTCACACTCCTACAGAGTCTTCAACCTTTATCTATACAAAATCGTTGAAACTGTGGATGTGAAATTTGATGAAACCAATGGTTCACAGAGAGAGATTCTGCCAAGTACACTGGATGAAGCTCCTTCAAACGAGGCAATCAAGCTGATGGGAACTGGTGAAATCATGCCCTCTGAAGCACAGCCTGAAGAGGAACTTATCATCTCTGCACCAAATCAACCTGAAGAGAGTACTCAGACCGAAGACAATCCGTCCAATGATGACAATGATCAGCCAGAGCAAAATCTTCGTCCTGTTCATCCTCGTGTTGCAAATGAAGCTCAAATAGAGAAGATAATTGACAGCATCAATGCACCTGGTCCGCTCACTCGATCAAGAGCAACACAGCTAGCAAACTTCTGTGGGCACCTTTCATTTGTGTCAATATCAGAACCCAAGAAAGTTGCTGAAGCTTTTATGGAACCTGAATGGATTCAAGCCATGGAAGAAGAACTTCAACAGTTCAAACTGAATAATGTCTGGGAACTTGTCAAGCGACCTGATCCTCGCAAGCATAACATTATTGGAACAAAATGGATATATCGAAACAAGCAAGATGAGCATGGTCAAGTCGTCAGAAACAAAGCACGTCTTGTGGCTCAAGGATACACTCAAGTTGAAGGAATTGTCTTCGATGAAACATTTGCTCCTGTTGCTAGGCTTGAAGCTATTCGCATACTGCTAGCCTACGCTAATCATCACAACATCTTGCTATATCAAATGGATGTAAAGAGTGCATTTCTCAATGGCAAGATTGAAGAAGAAGTATATGTCGCACAACCACCTGGCTTTGAAGATCCAAAACATCCTGATATGGTGTACAAGCTAAACAAAGCACTGTATGGCCTCAAACAAGCCCTCGTGCCTAGTATGATACAATCAAAGACTTCCTGAAGAGCAAAGGCTTCAAACCTGGATCCCTCAATCCAACTCTCTTCACGAAGACATATGATGGTGAACTGTTTGTGTGCCAAATATATGTGGAGGACATAATCTTCGGATGCACCAACCAGAAGTATAGTGATGAGTTTGGGTACATGATGCAAGAGCAATATCAAATGTCCATGATGGGTGAGCTGAAGTTCTTCCCTGGTCTTCAAATTCGTCAGCAAAGGAATGGCATCTTCATATCTCAAGAGAAATACCTCAAAGATTGTCTGAAGAAGTTTGGAATGGAAGACTGCAAAGGCTACACGACGCCAATGCCAGCCAAACACCATCTTGGTCCCGACGACAATGGTAAAGAGTTCAATCAAAAGGTATACCGCTCCATGATTGGTTCTTTGCTTTATTTATGTGCATCTAGGCCAGATATTATGCTTAGTGTTTGCATGTGTGCTCGATTCCAAGCGGCACCAAAAGAATCGCACCACTTAGCTGTGAAGCGAATTCTTCGATATTTGGCTTACACCCCAACACTCGGATTATGGTATCCCAAGGGCTCAAAATTTGATTTGGTTGGATTCTCGGATGCTGATTATGCTGGTGACAAGGTGGATCGCAAGTCTACATCAGGCACATGTCATTTTCTTAGTCGATCACTTGTCTGTTGGTCTTCGAAGAAGCAGAACTGTGTATCACTCTCAACTGCTGAATCTGAATACATTGCTACTGGATCCTGTTGTGCTCAGCTTCTATGGATGAAGCAAACTCTCAAGGACTATGGCATCAACCTGAAACAAGTACCTCTCTTCTGCGACAACGAAAGTGCCATCAAAATAGCCAACAATCCAGTCCAACACTCGAAGACAAAGCACATTGAAATTCGTCATCACTTTCTCAGAGATCATGTTATGAAGAAAGATATCGATATCATTCACGTCAACACTGAAGAGCAACTGGCAGATATCTTCACAAAGCCCTTGGATGAGAAAAGGTTTTGCAAGTTACGGTGTGAGCTAAATATCTTGGAATCCTCCAATGTCCTGTGATCAGGCACACATCCTAACACTTATGCATGTTGATGACTTAGATGTGCAACACACAAAGTAATGTATATCTTCAACCAATGAAGATTTACACTCTGAGTGTGAATATATTAACATGGAATTTGACTTCGGAGCGCCACGATAATTGTGCGCCATGTCTGGGTCTAATACGTCCTATACGGTGGGTAACGCCACCACCAACTTTCTTTGTTTAACGTGTTTCACTCAAGGCGTTATATTGCAATGACTTCGCATCTGGTTTGTCTTCAGTTTCAATTTGTCTTCATGACTTTCTGCACTATGATGATTTGATTGCTTTCTGATATATACTAGTGTTCTGTCCTCTACAACATTCACTTATAGCTATGTCTTCAAGATTGGATCTTTTGAACTAAGTGAATGTGATCGGACCCTAACCTCTCTATGCTTCCTATCTCAAACTCTATCTGTCCAAATCATATGCATTCTGTTGAAACTGTCGAATGTCTTCTCTGCGTCCTAGTCAGCAGAAGGCAAAGAGACAAACATTAAATCTGTTTTAAATGGCTTATCTTTATTGTTGAAATCCGGAGAAGCTGAAACAACTCTCTGACATGCCTGGCGGGCGTGGGAACGTGGGACAACCCTGAGTGTGTTGCATGCTTGCCACGTAACCCTCAGATATGAACCGCCAGGGGCACCAGCGTAATTGCGCTGTGTCTCTCACCTACTTATAAATACTTGTCCCCTGCGGTAAAGAAATCTTTCTTCCACCTCTCCACCTCCGTCAAAACCCTAGCGCCACCGCTAGCTCGGGACGACGCCGGCGACGAAGCGCTTAGCTGCAGCGACTTCTCCGACGCCGTCCTCACGCCGGCCGCGGACATCGTCCTCTCCGCCGTCGCCGTAGGTGTCCTCCGTCGCCAAGTTAGGGCATGGTGGGCTGAACTGCTCGGTCTCCTATTCTTCCATCTAGCAGTTCTTCGTGCGGTAATTATAACTCTATTTTTACCACCTTTTTGATCTTCAAGATTCATCCTGTTTACCGAAAGTAGTTTCTATCTTTTCAAGTTAGATCTATTCTGTCTGCATCTCATACTGCCTAGTCGATCCACTTAGATTTCCTGTCTAGTTGATTCCTCACTTGTACTTATTCACGGATTGGTACAAATCTGGAACCAACTCACCTATATAAGTGAATGTCTTCGCATCATGAGGTCAATGTCTTCAAACTGATTTATCTTCAAAATCTTCTGAGAATGCATATGACCTCTTCCCCTTCCCTCGCATCTCTAATGCTGTCACAGGTACATGTCCGTATGAGAATCCCTTGGTTCTCATAGTCTGCATTCGTTTGCAGAATACTTACAGCATCATATCAATTCTCCTGAAGCCAGTTCCTGCTTGACCAGCAAGCAAAAGTCTCTGAAGCATTTGAACATATTGAAGCCTTTCAGCTTGAAGTTCATGGCTGCAGAAAAATCAGCAAGGAAGGGTGGCAGACATCGCAGGGAAGGAACATCCAAAGATCTGCCTGATGACTTAGCAGAACTATACAAGACTGATCCTGAAGAGAATTATCATCAGAGAAAGACGCGAATCCAATGGATTCGACGCTATTGGGCTGAGGAGTGGTTCAAGTACAAGTTTGTGATGAAGGAATATGCAGAGAAGAATGCCATCAAGAGACCTTGGGGTGATATCCTCTATCGTGGCCTTCAACCCAAGAGCAAAGCTGAAGCCATTGATCAAGGCTTCTATCCTTGCATGGTCCGTGGACCACAGCCTGAGAACGCAGATCCCACTTCACTACTCTGGTGTCGTGATGACTCTCTCTTCAAGCGCAACTACCAGTTTGCTGTGGCTTCGGCCAAGAAGAACAAGAAGTCCTTGGGCTTGGACTTCAACCCAGGTCCCTCTGCTCCCCGTGCTAACGGCTCCCGTGATGCTAATCCTAATGAGATTGGCCCCTTCTCCAACCTTGACGGCCTCATCACCTACATCATGGTCCAAGGTTCCAGAGTAGATCATTCTGACAATGATGCCGACTCTGATGAAGCCCCTGCTCCTCCTCCAAAGCCACAGAAGCAAAAGAAGTCAAAGGCTTCAACCTCAGCTGCACCTCCGAAGACTTCTCGTGCGAAGCCACTGGCCACTGCACCTCCTGAAGCCAGTGTGCAGTCTGAAGATCAATCCCGTGTCTCCAAGAGAATGGAGAAGAAAAAGCAACTTGTCAGACCATCTGATCAAAGAGCCTTGACTCCTGCTGCAATTCTGCATGAAGAACCCATTGATCTATCAAGTGATGAAGATCTTGCTGATGATGCTCTTGAGCAGCTGATAAAGAGCAAGGAAGAAGCAGAAATCTTCAGAAACTTGCCTCTCTTTGATGTGGCCATCATCCACAACTTCATTGATGAGTGGTTCGACACCCCCAATGTCAGCTTTGAAGATTTACAGCTTCCCATCGGCCTCAGTGTCTCCTTCAATGGACCCATTGCTTCTGAGCTCGCTCTCGCTCAGTGCATCGTTGAGCTCAAGAACAAGATTGATTATGAGAAGGCTCAATTCAAGAAGCATGTGGCCAAGCTAAGTGTTCAAGACGTCCGCAACTTCAAAGTCATGCTACATGAGCTTAAAGAAGCTTTTCTAAAGAAACGTGAAGAAGCTCAGGGCTCTCGAGAGCGCATGAAGATTTTGGCTGATAAGTGTGTGCTCACCTACAATGAGGCTGAGAAGCGCAAGTCACTTGGCCGTCCTGGCATTGACCCCAGGATGGCTGCAAAAAGGAAGAAGAAGCTTTCTGCTGAACTGCCTGAACCTTCAAGCCAAGAAGCCCCTCGCATTATCTTCCCAAGCAGCATGACTGGCTCGAAGCCAAAGGTCATCACAACAGCTTCAGAACAGAAGAAGACAAGGGCTGCCGAGGCTGAAGCCAGAAAGAGAAAGAATACTGAAGCCTCTGATGCCGCTCCCTCCAAGAAGAAGCGCAAGACCAAGAAGACTAGGGCTGCTTCCACAGAGCCCTTAGTTGTTGAACCCATTTCCGTGGTTCGCCCAGCGTCAGAACATCAAGAACGTAGGATGGTAGTCCGTGAGCCTGCTCCCATAGAGGCTCATGTGGCTGAAGATATTCCAGCAGTTGAACCCACCGCTGCTGAAGACATTGGTCATGATGACAATGTAGAAGCTAATGATGAAGTTCTTCCTCAGATCGAACATGACGTGGTATCATCGCCTGTTCATACGAACAGCGAACTCATCAGCATTGGTCGTCCTTTGACGCCAATTGCTCAGGATGCATCATGGGCTGATCACCCACAACAACAAGACTCCCCCAGTACTCCCCAACAACAACAACAAGCTACACCCCCCGTGCAAGAAGAGGATGAAGACTTTCAGGCCCAGCCAACTCCATCTCCTAAGGCGAAGCCAGCACTTCGCAGGCTTCGCAGAGGACAAAGGCCTGAAGTCCCTCTGTCGAGCGTTCCAGAAGGAGAAGTGCAACGTTCACCTGTTGCCCGTCAAGTATTTTCTGAGCCTGCTCCAACAGTGAATGTCTCTGAGTCTGAAGCACATGCTGCTGAAGACATTCCGGCTGCATCAGCCAAGGAAAATGAAGAAGAAGTACGTGTACCTACTCCCCCAGCAATTGAAGAAGAAGCAGTTCCTGATGTGAACGTGCCTGTGCCCGACCCTCCTGCTCGTCAAGAGGAGGTTGACAATGTTGAGGCTGCCACCACCAACGCCAATGAAGCCAATGACGTAGTCATGGCTGACGCTAATGTGGAGCCTGCGCCAACTACTGTGCCTGAAACCAATGAGGATGCTGCACCCGAAGCCAATGAGAATGCTGCACCTGAAGCCCATGAGGATGCTGCACCTGAAGCAAATATGACAACTGCACCCGAAGCACCTGTTGTGCAGCCTGATGCCTCAGCTGTTGCCCCTGCTCCTGTTCCGCCATCAAGGCCTCACACCATTGAGCAAGCATACAATCACGGTCAGCTTACCACTGTCCGATGGCCCATTCTGGTGCCTCCGCCCTCTGCCTCAGGACCTCAATTTGACTATCATGTTGAGCATAGGCCTCAGGTCTAGAAGCCAAAGCTCAGGTTGCCAAGGTTTCCAGGTACTGCCAACTCACCAGGGTCCTTCAATGCTAATGGCTTCAAAAGCCACAATACCTTCTTTGACAGCGCCAAGAACCCCTACTCCAAGCCAAGGATATCATCAGATCGGTTCTAGAGCTATCAGCAGAGAAGCTATTACTCCTGCGTACTATATGATCAAGGGCGCATTTCCCCCCATATGCGCCTTGACACTAAAGCTATTGCTGGACTGTCGTGCTTAGAAGAAGCACTTGACTGCTTTCGTGATGCTGGTCTGCTCCACTTTGTGATAGACAAAGAACATTGGAATGAAGAGCTATTGCTTCAATTCTATGCCACTCTGCACATTCGCTGCTACTACAGAGACATCAAGACATGGGTTCTTGAGTGGATGACTGGAAATGTTCATCATGAAGCCAAAGCTATTGATATCATTTAGCTTACAGGGCTAGCCACTCCTGGAGAACTATATGAACCTGACTGTCAGCTACACCGCAATGCTGTGGAAAGCATTTTTCATAAGCCAGAATCCAATATGAGCCAGATGTTGAGCATGATGAAGCCTTTGCCATCTGACGCTGAGTACCCCACACATTTCTTTGTTGAAGACCTTGAGTATCTGCCTCGCACCATATATCATATCATCAGGCGAACTCTATGGCCCGTCAAAGGACACTCATCCGCAGCCAAGCTTGAAGGAGCTATGAAGACTTTGGTCTTCTATATTCTCAATGGCATCAGCTTCAACACTCAGGAATTCTTCATCAGGCAACTTGCTGCTTCCGGCTCTGACCTGTTTGGTCTGAAGTTTTATGCTCCATGGATCATGCGCCTCATCAAGCGACACTCATCTGTCAATTATCAGCCCTCTGCTCGCAATCATATAATCTTTCTGCCAGAGGTTGATATGTCAGTTGATGCTATATATTCTAACCCTGCCAAGACGCCGCTTTGTCTTCAGAATGTTGAGCACCAAAGCTTCACTCAGCCTATTGAAGGTGTTCAAGCAGCGACACGAATCTACCCATTGGCTGGTAACACTCGTCTGCCTCATAGAGCGCCCACTGAAGCCACTGAAAGCACCATTGCACAAAGGCCTTGGAAGCGTTCTCGTGTTCTCAATGACCGAGAACTTCTTGTGGCCCTTCATCAGAAACAGGATAAGCATCATTTATGGCTCAAGAGACAGATGCAAAGCCTCTTGGTGGATGTCAATCGCATTCGTAACCTTGCCACCAAGAATGCCTTTGTTGCTCATGAAACTTGCCGGCGATCATGGAAGAGTTTGACCCTGCTCAGTGCTGAAGCTGATCTTCAAGACGATGGCTTCAATGAAAGATTCCAGTTTGACTCCACTCCTCCACGGACTGATGTCTTACGTCGCACCCCATCTCTTGAAGACTCTGAATATTCTTCTTCCGCGGCAACAGTTAATGCCAGAGTGATCGATGATGAAGATGATGCTACTTCACCACCTCCTACTACTGCGCGCATCAACACTGCACCAAGTTCATCTGCACCGCCAACCAACGACGACGACCCAGCTGCTTCACCTACTCATGACGAGTAGATGCTCTATGTCTTCAAACCTTTTTGGTCTTTACTGACAAAAGGGGGAGAAGCGTATGAGTTGATAGTCTTCAAGCGGGTTCATATGGGCGGTTGCATTATATTTTGCTGCATGCTTACAACTCTTGCGTTTTGAAACATTTGGTTCTTTGAGTTGTAACACCTAAACTTGATAGTCGTCCGCTACTTCTGCTACTTATTTGTTTTACTATGATGCGATGATAAATTTCGCATGTGCGATGATAACTTCCGCACTTAGATCATTCTGCAGACGTCCATTTTTCATTATGCATGTCATTCTACTTGCTATATCATTTCATGCATGATAAATTATCTTCATAAGTTGAAGTGGATCTCCAAAAGTACAACCTGCCATGTGCATTTGCATTCCAAAAGAAAATTACTTATATGCACATCTTCAGGGGGAGCCCTTGCAACTTATGAAGACAATTCCCTATTCTCACAATTTCACATATTTATCCCCGTTGAAAACTTCAACTAGTTTGTCATCAATCACCAAAAAGGGGGAGATTGTAAGTGCATCTAGTGCCACCCCTAATTGGTTTTGGAGTATTGACGACAAAGTTGGTTGAGGGACTAATGCGTTTGTGAGAATTGCAGGATAACGTAGGTAGTGTCCCTTATTGATTCAGTTTACCTACCGGAGATGACCCCTAAAAATTTATGAAGACATTGAAGACAATGGTGGTATGAGAAGATATTCATATTGAAGACTATGACATGAGAAGACATTGTGTGAAGACTTTGGAGCGCGAAGACTGTGTAGTTTCGTTGTTTCCTTTTCTTCTATGTTGAGTCATAGGAACCACCGTACTGTTAAGTGGGGTCCAAGTGAACTAAGTCAGAGTGACTGAAGTGATGCTCAACTCAAATCCTATGTCTTCGAGCGAAGACAATGAGAGCAAATCTTATCCAGAGCTGGATGAGTCAGCTTTGCTTGTAGCCCAAGTAAAGTTGCCGCGTGTGTTTGAAATCTGATCGTTGGAACACGTGTCAGTTCCTTAGTGACCCAGGGTCATTTTGGACAAATCAGGTCGGGTTGCCTAGTGGCTATAAATAGCCCACCCCCTACACCATAAATTGGTGGCTGCTCAGAGTTTGTGCACGGCTTTTGTCGTTTGAGAGCAACCCACCTCGAAGCATTTGAGAGAGAGAAATCCTTGCGAGGACAAAGCCCAAACACCCAGAGCCAAAGAGTGTTAGGCATCACTGAAGTCTTTCTGTCTGTGTGACCTGAAGACTTATTACACTTGAGGACTGTGAATCCTCCAGCCGGTTAGGCGTCGCGTTCTGAGCATCCAAGAGTCATTGTGGATTGCCGGTGAACGAAGTCTGTGAAGGTTTGGAAGTCTCCCTTGAAGACTTACCAGAGTGATTGGGCGAGGACTGGGTGTCCTTAGCTCAAGGGGAATAAGGTGAAGACACGGTCTTCTGAGTTAAATCTCAGCCTCCCTAACCAGACATACAGTTGTCACAGCAACTGGAACTGGTACAACAAATCCCGTGTCTTCAACAAGCGACTGGTTCTATCTCTTCCAACCTTACTTAAGTTTGTCTTCGTGAAGTCTTTGCCTATCTGTGTATCTGTTTGACTTCATTCCTTGACTACTATTGTTTATTGGCTTCACACCATCTTCCATCTTGATCGTTACTACCTAACTGCTATTAGTCCTGTACTTACACATCATTACATACTTGACTATGGCATGTTTAGGGTAGTTTATCTTCCGCTGCATATCAATTAGGTTATTTCTGTTGTTTGTCTTTGAAACTTCCAAGTTTTGAAGACTTTCATAAAAATCGCCTATTCACCCCCCCTCTAGTCGATACTAGCACTTTCAACTTAGCTGACTGTGAGAGATTATCATGATTGCAATATATGCATGTCTCACAGATCTGAGAGTGATGTCCGATTGCTATGTCCGTACTAACGACCCTCCATGAATTGGTGATCAGATTTTCCTGATGCACACCCAAGCTCTGACTCCTTGCATTGGGTTTCTCAACTGAATGCAGGCCCTTTGGGTTCCATACTGTGAGTTGAGGCATAACCGTTTCCTAACAGATTCCGACTCATCGCAGAAATTTCTGAATCATCTTAACTGGCCTCACTGTCCTGAGTATAATATTCATGCCAAATATTTGATTGTCACCTGTCGTGGCCAGTATAAGGGGTACGGCCTTATACGATAATATCCGTAGACTTGACTGATGGTGGTTCTGACAGACGAAATATTATTCATGCCAAGCTATCCTTTGGTGATTCTCATAATTGAGGGCACACTTCCAGACGGTTATCCCACATACTGCTCACTCATTCTGTCGGCATATCCTTGGGGATAGTTGGCAATGTGATGCCTTACCATAGTTGCTGGAGTCAAACTGTTGAATTTTCCTTTGGTCGGACATCACAGACACAGATATTTGATACTAACAAATCTGAACATACACTGCCAACGGAGCGGGTTGTCTGGATATGGAGTCCTTTCAAAAATTGAGTCAACCCCCTTAGGTGAATATCCATGGTGATCAATACTGACTTAGACTGTCCGGGGTATCTGCACCCTGCGGTTCTTGCAACAAGTATCAGTCTTGCTCCTTCATTACTGCTTTCTTATCTGGATCCTTGGCTGAAGGAGCGGGTTCATATTGTTTCTCTATGAGACCATTGTTTCTGTCGGGTGCACTATTCTGACGGGCGTACTCTTATCCGCATCTTCTGACATGGTAACCCATTAAATGACAGGTTCAAAACCTCTTAAGTTCTGACCGTAGGAAAACGATCATCCGAACCCTTGCAAGAAATCGGTAAATAAATCAATAACCGAAATAACTCAACCACGGCTCAGGACGGCTGAAAAGTAGCTCAGAGTATGAGACCGGGTCGATAATAAGAAAGTGGCAGCTCCCTAAAATAGCCAAAAAGCAAATATAGGGCTACTGTCACAAAAAGAAACTCAACAACTGTACGAGACATCCGAAAAGCAGCTCAAAACTCGTGACAGTTGTTGAATAGAGAAATAAAAATCGGCATCCACCCCGGATAGCTAAAAACAGCTCAGATCACAGGCGTGGTGCCTTCACTAGAGAAAAGGAGACAAGGGCTCATCAGGATCATCTTCCAGGTTGACAAGTACTTGTACTAAGCTCATTGTTGTCGTCAATCTTCATAATCCTTTGTCGCACTGCAGTGTATAGCTGGCTTCCTCTGTTTAACAATCCTCATGTGCCTGTCAAATCTGCGTTCGAGTGACTTGCAAGACCTTGGGGGTATTGAGGGAGTCCTGGACTAGGGGGTGTCCGGATAGCCGAACTATCATCTTTGACCGGACTCCAAGACTATGAAGATACAATATTGAAGACTGCGTCCCGTGTCCGGATGGGACTTTCCTTGGCGTGGAAGGCAAGCTTGGCAATACGGATATGTAGATCTCCTACCATTGTAACCGACTCTGTGTAACCCTAGCCCTCTCCGGTGTCTATATAAACCGGAGGGTTTTAGTCCGTAGGACGAACAACAATCATACCATAGGCTAGCTTCTAGGGTTTAGCCTCATTGATCTCGTGGTAGATCTACTCTTGTACTACCCATATCATCAATATTAATCAAGCAGGAGTAGGGTTTTACCTCCACCGAGAGGGCCCGAACCTGGGTAAAAACATTGTGTCCCTGGTCTCCTGTTACCATCCGCCTAGACGCACAGTTCGGGACCCCCTACCCGAGATCCGCCGGTTTTGACACCGACATTGGGGCTTTCATTGAGAGTTCCTCTGTGCCGTCGCCATCAGGAAGGATGTCTCGTCCCGTCTTTAAAGACGGCACCGTTGCTAAAGGAGCTTTGGCCATCGACCAAACTCTCCGGCTAGGCGGTTTTCTTATGACCACCTGTTCGGCCGCCGCGCTGACGATGACTTCTCGGATCATCAAAACCAATCTTCACATCAACTCGGAACTCACCGAGCAGCTAGATCCGATGGAGCTCTCCTCCTTAAACGAGATCTTGGATCGCATCGCCACCCTGGGAGTCGCTACAGACTACGATCAGATTGGGCCTAAAACCGATCTGAGAGAGATCAACTCTCCTCAGGCTACCCACCACGGTGCTGTGGTAGAAGAACAGTACGGCGACCCTTCTTCTATATTAAGAACTAGCTATGTCCGGATTCCCGACCCCTCCATGTCGGATCCCCGCGGAGGGACGGACGTCGATCAAGTCCTGAACCTAAAGTCAGGCAGCGGGCTGGATTCATTGGACAATATCCAAAAACCCACGCTTCCAAGTTCGGAAACTTTTCGGCCCTTGAGTCTTAGATTGGACGGGGTTCCGAATTTAATTCCACCCGCCCACCCAAACATAAGCGATCTATCCCGAATCCGGCAAGAGCCCACTAAAGGAGTACACCATTATTCGGCCAGATTCCTCCTGGTTATGGACAGGATAAAGGACTGCCATGAGGAAGACGCAATTTCACTTTCCTGCATTAATTGCACGGACAAGGGAATCCTAAACGCCATAAGTCGTCGTGAAATTACACGCTTTGCCGACTTGGCGTCCATAGTACGAAAGTACTGTGCGATGGAGAGCGCCTGGAAAACCGAAGCCAAATTTTGGGATAATCCAGCCCCGAATACAACCCTAGTCCGAAATAAAAGGGTGCATCATCGCCAGGCACCTGGGTTAAATACCAAAAAGCAAAAACCCCTAAAGGGTACGAAACCGTACTGGAGGGATGGCTCAATGGACCCTGCAAAATTCATAGTACAGAGGGCGCCACCCCAACTCATAGCCTTCGAGCATGTTGGATACTACGGCAGGTGGCCAAAAGTGGCGAAGAGCTTCTAGCTCCAGTGAACCAGCCCAGCAACACCAGTACGGTATTAACAGTCTTCGAGACTTTCGCATCAAATAATATGCGGAAACCAACACTCTGCAGCCTTGCCAAAGTCTACCAAGTAGCAACAATAAATCCATGGAGTGACACGGCTATTACCTTTAACGCCAGTGACGAACCTAAATTCCGAACAGCCCGAGCACCAGCCGCATTGGTCCTCAGTCCAATAGTGGACGGCTTTCGCCTTACCAAGGTACTCATGGATGGCGACAGCGGATTAAACCTCATTTATGAGGAAACCCTTCGAAAAATGGAAATAGACTGGAGCCGCATTGAGCGAAGCAGCACAACCTTTAGAGGAATAATCCCTAGTCGGGAAGCATGCTGCACAGGAAAAATTACACTGGATGTGGTGTTCGGCTCGCCGGACAATTACAGGTCCGAGGAGGTCACGTTCCAAGTGGCCCCGTTCAGCAGCAGATATCATGCTTTATTAGGGAGAGAGGCATTCACAATTTTTCAAGCTATACCCCATTACGGGTACATGAAGCTCAAAATGCCCGGGCCCAACGGAATCATCACTCTCGCCAGTGATCCGGACATAGCACTCCGCACCGAAAATAAGACAGCCGCACTAGCCCTCGAGGCACTATCTGATGCCCTAGCGGCCGAGGAACTCATTGCGCTGCGCTCCACGGTGAACAGGGACGATGTGATACTCGATAAGAGATCCAAGTCCACCTCTTTTAAGCCAGCGGACAAAATAGTCAAATTCCAAGTCCATCCAACGGACCCTACAAAGACGACATCAATTGGAGCATAGTTAAACCCTGATGTAGACGCCGCACTATGAGAATTCCTACGGGAAAATTAGGACATTTTTGCCTGGCACCCTTCAGACATGCCAGGAATCCCACGCCGGCTGGCAGAGCACAGCCTAAATATCCTAAAAGGATTCAAGCCAGTCAAATAGGCTCTTCGGCGATTTTCTGAACCCAAGAGACAGGCAATGGGAGAGGAGCTGGCCAAACTATTGGAAGCCAGATTCATCAGAGATATAAAACATCCGGACTGGCTAGCAAACCTGGTGATGGTACCAAAGAAGGATAAATCCTGGCGCCTAAATGTTGACTTCAAGGACCTTAACAAGGCTTCCCCAAAGGATCCCTCCCCCTTCCCCCGCATCGATCAAATTATCGATGCTACCGCAGGGCACGATTCATTGTGCTTCCTCGACGCATACTCCGGCTACCACCAAATCAAGATGGTGGAGCCAGACCAAGCCGCAACGGCATTCAACACTCCATATGGCCCATTCTGCTTCAACACAATGCCCTTCGGGCTCAAAAACACCGGCGCAACATATCAGCGCATGATTCAGACATGTCTGGCAAACCAGATCGGCAAAACAGTGGAGGCGTATGTAGACGACATGGTCGTCAAATCCAAGCATCTCGAAACTCTAGTAGACGACTTGAGGCTCACATTCGACAATCTCCGAGCATATGACATTGAGCTCAACCCGGAAAAATGCGTTTTCGGCGTACCAGCCGGAAAGCTCTTGGGCTTCATTGTATGCGGTAGAGGAATTGAAGCAAACCCGGCCAAGATCCGAGCTCTGTCACAATTGGATATCCCAAAAGACCTCAAACAAATACAAAAATTGACTGGATGCGTGGCGGCTCTAAGCCTCTTTATCTCCCGTTTGGGAGAAAAGGTATTACCCCTTTATCACCTACTCCGGTGCACCGGACACTTCGAGTGGACGGATGCCGCCACGGCCGGACTCGAAGAAATAAAAACCATATTGGCAACAAATCCGGTCCTGGATGCGCCCAACATGGGCGAACCAATGTTATTATATATCGCGGCAACACATCAAGTTGTAAGTGCGGTGCTCGTCATGGAACGAGAAACGGACGGACACAAGTTCTCCCTTCAAAAACTAGTTTACTACGTGTCCACTGTCCTAACTCCATGCAAGTCCCGGTATCCACACTATCAAAAGATAGCATACGCGGTGTTCATGGCATCCCGGAAGCTGCAACACTACTTTCAAGAGTGTTCAATAACAGTAGCCTCCGAAGTACCTCTTAATGATATTATAAACAACCACGACGCAACTGGCCGGATTGCAAAATGGTCCATTGAGCTCCTCCAATTTGACATAACCTATAAACCACGGTGAGCTATCAAGTCGCAAGTTTTGGCTGACTTCGTCGCCGAATGGACTGAAGTCGAACTCCCTAAAGAGTATGGCGCATATTCCAATTGGATCATGCACTTCGACGGCTCCAAAATGTTGGCCAGCCTGGGGGCTGGCATCATCCTGACATCCCCAACCGGAGACACAGTCCAATACGTACTCCAGATAATGTACACGGACTCCAACAATGCAGCCGAATACGAGGCCCTTCTACATGGCCTCCGGATGGCGGTCTCCATGGGCATTAAACGCCTATAGGTGCGCGGGGATTCGAACCTCGCAATATCCCAAATAAATGGAGACTTCGACGCCAAGGATCCGAAAATGGCAGCTTACCATTACGCCGTCCTAAAAATGTTAGCTCGGTTTGAAGGGCTCGAATTTCACCATATAGCCCGGGATAATAACCAGGCGGCGGACGTATTGGCACGCATCGGCACAAAGCGCGATGCCGTCCCTCCCAACATCTTCCTGGAACTTCAAGCCATCCGTACTATGGGAAGGGGAGTCCGGAAACAACAATCCGGACCCAACCGCACCGCCCGACACCGAACATTCTGACACAATCGGTGGCTCTGCCAATGAAATAATGCATTCAGCCCACGAAATAATGGCAGTCATTGCCCCGTGGACGGAACCATTCCTAGCCTACTTAACTAGGCAGGAACTTCCCGAGGACCAAAACGAGGCCCGCTGCATAGTACGGCGATCTAAAGCCTATAAGGTCCATGAGGGAGAGCTTTATAAGAAAAGCACAACCAGAGTCCTTCAAAGGTGCATCTCCGAAGAGGAAGGGCGAAATCTTCTGGCCGAAATCCATGCCGGACTCGGTGGGCACCACGCCGCAGCCCGAGCCCTTGTAGGCAAGGCCTTCCATACATGATTTTATTGGCCAACGGCCCGGGCAGATGCTCAGGCCTTAGTCCAACGATGCGTCGGTTGCCAGCTCTTTGCTAATCAAAGCCACATGCCACCCACCGCCCTGAACACTATACCCATCACCTGGCCGTTCGCGGTCTGGGGGCTTGATATGGTTGGACCCCTTAAAGGAGGAACCCACAAGCAAAAATACCTATTGGTCATGGTGGATAAATTCACCAAATGGATAGAGGCCAAGCCAGTTAAGACGGCCGAATCCGGACCCATGATAGACTTCATATATGGGGTAGTACACCATTACGGCGTCCCCCATAGCATCATCACTGATAACGGCACGAACTTCACGGCCGACGAGGTTAAACTCTGGTGCAAAAACAAGGGCATCAAGCTCGACTACGCTTCAGTCTATCACCCTCAAACTAACGGTCAAGTCGAGCGAGCAAATGGTCTAATCATGAGCGGCATTAAACCCAAACTAGTGCGGTCCCTTAAGGAATCTAACACGCACTGGGTAGAGGAGCTCGACTCCGTACTCTGGGGGCTGCGGACCACGCCGAATCGCACTACCGGATTCACACCATTTTTTATGGTATACGTCGTAGAGGCAGTTTTGCCCTGCGACATAATTCATGACTCACCTCGCGTGCGCATGTATGAAGAAAGAGAAGCCGAGTTGGATCGGCAGGACAGTTTGGACGTCTTAGAGGAGGAGCGCGACGTGGCAAAAGCTTGTTCCACATTCTATCAACAGCAGGCTCGAAGATATCAAAGCAGAGAAGTACGGGCCAAAACTTACAATGTTGGCGAACTAGTTCTACGCCTACCGGACAAGAAAAAGGACAAACTCAAGCCCAAATGGGAAGGTCCCTTCATCATCGACCAAGTCATGACCGGCGGAGCGTACCATCAGCGAAACGCATCGGATAACCGACTCGAGCCGAATCCATGGAACGCAGCCCATCTCCGAAGATTCTACGCCTAGCGCTGGATTCTGAGTTCGTCTCCTTCCTCCGTCTACATTTTATACTTTAGTTGTATTTTTATTTCTCTCCTCCCCCCTCCTTTTTCTTGAAGCCTTTGGAGGCTTGTCTGCGCATTGTTCTCACACACTTGACGTGCTACTCGCGCTCATTATACCTGGGGGCTTCTTTAACAGAAGCTTATTTATACGGGCCTTATGCCCAACACATGCGTCAATCCTCCGCATGTACCTTTTATTCGCCATTATATGCATCGATATGACTTAAGTTTTGGCCAAGCTGGGTTGCCTGGCTCCTGTGCTTACCCCTACGTTCCCGATTGTTCGGCTAGGTGGTAAAGGGAGCACCTGTGCGATTGTTACTGCCGGGTCAGCCGGATGTGTACCTCAGACTGGGTGAAGCCAAAAGCTAGCGTTCTTAAGGGAATATTCGGTCGGTGAACTAAAAGACGATTTTTACCTATTCATTTCTCTGCCCCCAGATGCTTTTCTGCTTTTTTTTGCGGTCCGGACATGCACTTTAGGGCATGCCTCCCAGGGAAAGGAACCCCTAACGGAACTACTCTCCCTGGAAGATGTTTCTTACTAACCATGTAATATAACATAACTAGTTGGGCACTTGTCTGATAAAGCACTAATGACCCCTAAGCCTGGTCTCCAAGCATGCCTCGGTTCTTACATAACCGCGAGGGTATTCGGACACACTCCGGACTGTCGGGTCCCGAGGTTGAAGCGAAAAGGTCCGCTACGACAAACGATCTACAATCCGGCTAGAAGGCATTTTACATGTCATTTTAAATTACATAGTCAAATTGACTAATCGTATTCCTCTTCAATACCATCTAACAGGCTGTCTAGTTTACAGTCTCGTTGGGAATACTTTGCGGCCAACTCTACTTGGCCGTATACTAAGCTCACAGGGATCTCCTTGCCATCGGGCCCCACAGGTCTGACCTCGGCCATGTGGTTTGGGTCAGCCTTTGTGTACCGCGTCTTCACCATGGCCCAGGCCTCCCTGGCGCCTTGACGGCAGGACGATATCTTCCATAGCCGGAAGCGCCACCGTGCTCCCTGAAGATTCTCTGCAAGCTCTCCAAGGCCTTCGGGTAGGGAGATGGATGGCCACAAGGCCTGGGCGACGCCTCTCATCGCCTACCAAACTCGTTCGTGCAGTTGCAGCAGCTCGGGAAGAAGGTCACCCGTTGAACCGGGCATTTCCTCTGCAGGACGACCTATGAGCATACCTACAGACATATTTCTGTTAGTCAACTTCCTTGCCGAACTCTTTTTTTAAGGTTTGCTCAAGCACTTACTATAAATGCCGCGACGAAGCCGCCGATTCTCCTTAACGGAGTCAGACAGCTGGGCTCGAACATATTTTAGTTCCCTGCCCAGCTGGGTGTGGGCATCTTGGAGGTTATTTTTCTCTTGCCGCACCCTTGTAAGCACTTTCTCGCCAGCTTTTAACCGGCGCAGGAGCTATTGCTTGTCCGGATCTAGTCCGGCGCCATCTGCAAAATTATTGTCAGACTTATACACACGCGGCATTTAGCAAATTACTTCTCTTTAGAAGCATATATTACCAGAGGGGGTCTCTGTGGCTTCCCCTGTCATGGCTAGCGCGGCCTCAAGTTGGGCCTTGCACTCTTGAAGCTCCTGGGACAGTTGGGTATTCTTTTCTGTAAGATCCTACATAACAAATGATCCTTAAATCAGTTATTCTAACTATTTTAAGCCTCGGGGGCTACTTGCATATATAACTGTCAAAATTCCTCACCCGTATGTCTTTCACATACTGCTCTGTGGCTCTAGCTAGACCATCTTGAGCGGCACGGAGGTGCGCATCTCCCAAATTAAAGGCAATCAATGCCTTTGGGGAGAAACACGCGTCACGAAGAACTGTCCGGCGGCGCCTATGATTCATGGCGCTCTCCACCTCAGATCAGGTGGCGGACAACCTGTCGGCATCCTCCGCTGCAGGAGCATCCGACGCGCGCCTTGTGTTAGCCTCCCCCTCTGGACCTGGCGTTGGAGCCTGGCTGGCGGAGGCTCGATTGGCAACCTCTCCGGAAACAGTCCGGCGAGTGCTCTTTTTCCTGAAAAGGTCACGAACGTTAGTATGCCTTCCAGGAATCTTTCCTTGAAACACGATGGCGCGCCATACCGTTGCGGCGACGTCTCGATCCGCACCGCACTTCTTTTCTGCCTGCTGGGCCGAGCTGCCCCTTGTTGGACAGCCGCCGCGGGCTCGGCTTCCCGCCTTAAAGGCACCTCCTGCGGAACACCATTGGTATGCGGTGATCAGAAATAAGCACGGATGGATCATGGTATCAGGACTTCGGTCACAGTTACCTAGGAGGCTGGAAATATTCCAGGGTAGTCAGCCGTAATGGCGACCAAAGCATTGTCGATGCTAAGTTGGTGGAACACCCCATCGATCAGCTCCACGTTTATATCCGGATCCTCTTTGGAGGCCAGATCGAGGGACCGTTCTGGATCCTCGGGCTGTGTATATCCTCTACAGCCAGGCGCAGTTCCTGCGTCAAAATCACGGAATGAGATACTTAACCATGGGAATGGGGATCGGATAGGCAAAAAAGAAGTGTCCGCTTACCCAGCTTCGAGGATTGTTCATAGAAAATCTGCTCAGTGGACTAACACGGAGAAAATCCTCCTTTTCTCCTTTGTACAGGCCGGACAAGATCTTCACCAGATCAGCGACCGATCCTGGCCCCTTACGGCCATGGTGGGTGGCATCATCCTCCCTGTTGAAATCCCACATGGGGTGGCCCCTATACTGGAGCGGCTGCACCCCCCGCAGAATGCATGTGGCCATGACTCCGATCATGGTCAATCCAGAATGAGCCAATAATCTTATTCGGCCCATCAGGTAAAGGACGTCCCTGTCATTCTCCCGTTGAGGGCTCCGCGGACGCCAACTTAGGCGTTTCTTCAGAGGAGCATTACTGAACTCCGGGAGGCCGATCCGAACTGGGTCCGATAGCAGGGCATCCTCTATATAAAACCATTCCGAAGGCCAGTCTTCGGACGCCTTCTTCGGGGTTCCGGATAGATATCCGGTCCCGGTGATGCGCCATAGTTCGGCTCCGCCCACTTGATATATTGAGCCGTCATGAGAACGGGGTACAAGGCAGAATAATCTCTTCCACAACACAAAATGAGCCTCGACGCCCAAGAACAGCTCGCAAAGGGCCACGAAGCCCGCGATGTGCAGAAAGGAGGCAGGCGTAAGGTGGTGCAGCTGGAGGGCGTAGAACTCCAGGAGCCCCCCGGAGAAACGGATGTATTGGAAATCCAAGTCCTCTTATTAGATAAGAGACAAAGCATACCCGCTCTCCTTTGGAGGGATTGGGGATGCTCTCCGCCTGCTTTCTGCCCTTGTAGGTGGCGAGTCCGGCTCGAACCGGGACCATGAAGGCCGGGGGAAGAAATCCCTTGGTTTGGAGCGTCGCTAGCTCGCTGTGCGGGACCGAGAATCTCTCCCAATCTCCAGGCTAAGGGCTGGGAGCGCGAGAGGAGGAGCCGCGTCGACTGTCCATGATGGAATGGATTTTTTGTCGGAGGCGCTCTGATGAATGCTCGCGGAGGGAGGACGGTGTGATTCGGATCTAGATCCCCGTCCCTTTTATAGGCGGCGCATTTGCGCAGCTAGGGGGGAAAGTGTAAAAATACCCTGGCTTTTCGCATTCGTTCGACACATGGAAGATGGCCATTATTCGGCGTGGAAGTCAAGGAGCGCAGCATTTATAAGAAGCCGGACACTATTCGACAGGTACATGGAAATTTGGAGAAGAACCCGCCTCGCAATGCCGAAGACAATCTACGCGCCGAACTCATCGTCATTGAAGCCTGGTTCAGGGGCTACTGAGGGAGTCCTGGACTAGGGGGTGTCCGGATAGCCGAACTATCATCTTTGACCGGACTCCAAGACTATGAAGATACAAGATTGAAGACTCCGTCCCGTGTCCGGATGGGACTTTCCTTGGCGTGGAAGGCAAGCTTGGCAATACGGATATGTAGATCTCCTACCATTGTAACCGACTCTGTGTAACCCTAGCCCTCTCCGGTGTCTATATAAACCGGAGGGTTTTAGTCCGTAGGACGAACAACAATCATACCATAGGCTAGCTTCTAGGGTTTAGCCTCATTGATCTCGTGGTAGATCTACTCTTGTACTACCCATATCATCAATATTAATCAAGCAGGAGTAGGGTTTTACCTCCACCGAGAGGGCCCAAACCTGGGTAAAAACATTGTGTCCCTGGTCTCTTGTTACCATCTGCCTAGACGCACAGTTCTGGACCCCCTACCCGAGATCCGCCGGTTTTGACACCGACAGGTATGCTTACCGCATGTATATGAGAATCTGATTCCCAAGGCAGACGTGGGTACTGATTCTTGCTTCTGGCCAAACTATTGCAGATCTGATTCTTGGGATGCACCGTCATAAGCTGTCAATTCATAGCCTTATGCTGGAAGCTTTTGTGGTTGCTTACTGAAGAAGACAGAGTATCTTGCACTGGAAACCATCCATGTATCGTACATCTTAACACTTCTGTTGTTGATTACCTGTATGCACCGGGGTTTGCCGAACTACCCTTCTTTCTGAGCATTGAATACATGGAACATTCTTGCTTGCTTCCAGGTACATCTTGTTTCAAAATCATCCTCAACGAAGAATCAGACCCTTGCATCTGAACCATATCGATGACTGATAATATATTGTCAATCTTGCACATAGCTTATCTTCTTGCTGATTTGATCATTTATGCTATGAAGAGTGCACACTGAGGCAAACCTGATTATCCATATCACGATCAGATATCCCCAGATCTCAATGCAGTCGGCTGAGAATTCCATACTGTTGAAAGGAATGCACGCTAATGCAAACTTGATACTGACAACCCATCCAGGATTTCTTTTGCATTCAGACAAGATATTCCAATTTCATCGCAGTCTGCTGATAATTCAATCATGTTTAGCTGAGCTTCCAAACATTTGAACTCCTTGCTGACTCTTTGGGTCCGGTGTCGGTTGACGAGCAACTTTAATAAGGGAAAATTTTGTAACACCAAAGGCCCAAAGAAAGAAACAAAAGAAACGACAAAAACAAAAGCACACAAGCATATAAATAATCAAGCAACCATCACATATTACTGCTACTAACACAATAATATGCATGCACACCTAAGCACACAAATCTCGCGGAAACTCTGGTAGTACGGTCTAATATGCTGTGGTGGTGTGCACGAAAGTGAAATCCATGTGTGGAAAGGGTTGGTGTAACCAAGGCTACACCAAGCACTGGCTGAACTCCGGTAACATCTGGATGGATATGAAGGTGAGGACAGACTTGGTGATCATGAGGCGGAACACAAAGGTCACGACCACATAATCATCAAGTGCACGAAAGGGAACCGTGCACGTCCAAAGAATGGAATGACTGGGCAAGATAGCAGTGGAAAATAGGACTTGTTGGCATTGCCCTCTTCTGATAACAAAGATCAGTAAGGGTTGCCAAAGGGACGAGATGGATTGCTCAATTCGAGATAGAAACAAGTCTATCACCGAAACGATATGGGTGAATGGTGGAAAGATATAGACACGGCATCCGAGCATACCTCCTGCAAATGGTGTTTGGAACACTTGGCACCAGGGCATCACTCTGTTGGGACAGAGATGACACTGAACACCGATGAGCAGGCATGCTAAGAAGTAGGGTGCAGGCAGTGGATCGAAACCAATGCCACCTACACTCATAAGATAAACCATTAGTGACCAGATAATAAATCTATATGCATGCTATGCTACAAAAAAATGCAGCAAGCAAGGGCAACAACCAAACCCTATACTACCGTTTTCTAACGTTCCATCAGACTAGGATGCTCTACAGCCAGACCTGCTCTGATACCAAGCCTGTGGCACCCCGGCTCAGAGAAACCGGAACACACCCGTATTCCAGCCCAGAGATCAAGGCGAAGTCTTCTGGAATATGACACTGCTTAGCATAGAACAAACCATCTTTCTATTATGGCACGAATATGAATACAAGGTCTCCGATATTAAAATGAATAACACCGGCACGGCGAAACTATGCCAGCCACAGTTGCTCTATGCAAGGAGCATAACAACTCGAGGCAGCGAGACCTCTACTGGCAGCGGAAGAACTATTGGCAGTGGAACAACGAACGGCGATGATCGTCTCCAATCCGCAGGGACTCTGGCTGGAACGCTTATCCTAGCTTGCGGACACAGGAACCACACCAAACAAGTAAGCAATCTAGGCACGACCTGCAAACTGGCATCACGCTAGGTCAGTATATTAAATGTACTTGCAAGCTCACAATAACCAAAAGCAATCAAGGCAAACAACAACATGTGATTAGCAGGTTAAAGCAATCATAAGCACAATATTAACAGAACAACATGGCGTGCACAACTGAACATGATACAACTTTAGCATGGCATAACCATATGAGCATGATGATACTACATGCAACAGTTTAACATATCATGCACCAACTTACTCTGCTCGGGTTACCTCGTAACCAACACATGCATCCACTTACCAACATCGGTATCATCGATACCACGGTGATCCTCTCCCGATCACATAAAGATCAACCAACTTCTTTCATCATCAAACCTAGGTTGTTATTAAACAAGTTATCATTATTGTTGTTGGCTCATAGTGTGACCTACTCACGAACTGGGCCCATATTCGCGGGCGCGGCTATCAATAGATTTAACACACACACACTCTACAGAGGTTAGCACACTGTACCCACACCACGGAATCCATGGCCTCACACTCCCATTCGGGTGGACCAACGGCGTTTCGACAAAACTGATCTAATGCCATGACACTCTCCCGGCCACTCCGACCAACTCCCTCTCAGGTCTAAGTCATGGGTGGCCCCATGCCTACCAAAGGCATCTTCGGCCACCTTCGTGGCAAAATAAACGGTCCCAAACATGGACATGGATCCATAAAACAACAACGAGCACACAAGGATTATGCCATCCTACCCAGCCAAGGTAGCGCCCGCGCATAACCTTCCGTCGTTGGAGGCACCGACGAGAGGCATGATAATAGACCCAGTTAGGTCCTTCCCATAAAGGCAAATGTGGTTGCACTGGTTAGCTCGATTCAGTGGCACCATGACTCAGCCAATAGTTGTTCAAGTTTAGTTAAGTCCGGTTAAACTTTGAATGCAATAAGCTGAGTCATATGAAAATAACAAGATGCAACTACGATGCATGAGCATGATATCAACATAAGCATGGAGGTGCAACATAATCATCGAGCATAACCACAATGAATCATATATCCGAATGAGCATGGCATACTGACGAGTATGAATAACACAAGCCTAACTCTACCATAATCATAGCATGACCACTAGCATCATGAATAAATACCATGCAAGAACATAGCAAGAATACTACCAAGTGCAGTAGGTAACCATCTAGATGCAACGAAACATGCATAGCGACGATACTGAATAACAAACCAAGCATACATCCGAAGAACATCACAACTACCAGCATGTATTACTACTATCAACAAGCATGACATGTGAAAATGATACTAGCAAGTAGCACAAGATTTCATGATGCATCATAGCATGGAGGTGGAAAAGAATCCACAAGCATAACCCAAACAACAACAATAGAAGCAAACAATCAGGCAGATAACGACAAACTTTTATTAAATATTCAAGTCAAAAACCAAGGCTACTGCACGTGGCTGTTGTGGCTTGCCTAGGGGTGACGGAGACTCCGGGAAGAAGTGCGGTGAAGCCGCGGAAACGAAATGCCGGACGGTTCTCTCTCGGAGGGGGCTGATTAGAGGCAAGGGCAAACTGGTCATTTTCACTGTGGGACTACCTAGTGAGAATGGAACCAACAGAAAGAGCTCGATGATACGAAGATGTGAGCGTCGGTTTCACCTCGACCGGAGTTACAAGCAAAAAGTTGTGAGGTGTTGAAGTTCAGGGACTAATCTATAATAAAAATTACTACAAACGAGTCCTTGGAGCAGAAAAGAGAAAGCGCCTTCGGGTCGTTTACGTTTTCTGGAACAGAAAGAGTATTTTGAGATGAAGTAGAAATAGAATGCATTTTTAGAACTGAGGAACGTAATCTTGGCCGCAGTTGAAACAAATACGCTTTCTAGAAGGGGAAAGTGTACTCTGGGCACAAGAAACAAAGAAATACGCCTTCGAAACATGAAAACGTATTCTTGATTTATGTTTCCACTTGAACACACTGGCCGGAGCTGTGCCACTTACCGGTGGGACCAGGGGACAGGCGGGGCCCAGCTGCAGGGGCACTGGCCACGTCTTCTTCCTCCCCCGTGCTTGCTCGCGACAGAGAGCAGGGGAGGTCAGGCAGGGCGCTGCCGGTGAAGGGCCCGGCTGGCTCCGGCCAAGGCGACGCCACCGGCGGAACTACAGCGGCCAGCCGCACCCATCCAGGGGCTCACGCATGCCAGGGAGAGGTCGAGGCCGTGGCTATGTTGCAGAACAGAGAAGGCTTCGGGCGGGCATGCGCGGGTGCTCGCCGACGACCCGGGCTGTCCCAGGTGGAGCTCGGACCACCTGTGGGATCGGGAGGATGCCGCGCATCCTTCTAGGTGCAAAACAAACGCCAGGAAGGAGAGGAGGACGTAGGGGCAGAGGAGGACCGAGGGGGGGCCGAGGCCGTTGGTGGTGGTGGTGCTCATCGGAGCAGGGCACTCCCGCAAGGCTGGGGGGTCCGGGCGGCTTGCGGGGACGAGGGGGAGGCCATGGACATGGAGGGAAGGCTAGAGGGGGCCTATGGTGGCCGGAAACTAGCGAACTCCGGCAACCACAGAGGAGCGACGAACTCCGGTGAGTTCCAGCGACTCCTGAGGGCAAATGAGGTGAGGGAGGGAGCGATGAGGAGCGGGAGGACCCGGGGCACCTATTTAAAAGACATGGGAGGGCTTGTGGAGGCTTTAGAGAACTCCAGCTTGACGTCAATGGAGGTGATAGAAGAGGCAGGTCACGGGCGAGCTCGATGGAGAGCAAATGACGGCGAAACAAGAGGGGGCCAGAGCACAGGGTGACTGATCACAGGGAAGCTCCAGGACATGAATGGAGGTCGAGATGAGGGGGGTGCAGATGAGAACAGTGCCAAGGTTGTCGGTGTAAAAACCGGCGGATCTCGGGTAGGGGGTCCTGAACTGTGCGTCTAAGGTTGATGTTAACAGGAGGCAGGGGACACGATGTTTACCCAGGTTCATGCCCTCTCTATGGAGGTAATACCCTACTTCCTGCTTGATTGATCTTGATGAATATGAGCATTACAAGAGTTGATCTACCACGAGACCGTAATGGCTAAACCCTAGAAGTCTAGCCTATGTGATTATGATTGCCTCTACGGACTAAACCCTCCGGTTTATATAGACACTGGAGGGGGCTAGGGTTGTACAAAGTCAGTTACAGAAAAAGAAATCTTCACATCCGAATGCCAAGCTTGCCTTCCACGCCAAGGAGAGTCCCATCCGGACACGGGAAGCAGTCTTCTGTCTTGTATCTTCATAGCCCAACAGTCCGGCCCATGTAAATAGTCCGGACGCCCGAGGACCCCTTAATCCAGGACTCCCTCAGTAGCCCCTGAACCAGTCTTCAATGACGAGGTGTCCGGCATGCAGATTGTCTTCGGCATTGTAAGGCGGTATCCTCCTCCGAATCTCCCAAAACAATCTTCGAACACAAGAATCGTGTCTGGCTCTACAAAACAAATTCCACACACATCCGTAGAGCATAATATTTCACGAGTCCAATCCACTGACAACTTTTCATAGCGTGACATCACGTCGCCGCCCAGCCATTCTGCGAACCGTTTTTTTAGCCCGCCTCTTCATATTTCAAGACGCGGTTTTATTGGCATGTCTTGTCAAAGCAGAGATCATGTCCCCTTATTGTGGGATTCTCATCAACACGGACGTGGGTAACCCAACTGTTCTGCTGGCATGATTCCTTGGGAATAGGCAGGTTTTAAGACCTAGGAGGGGGCGTTTGATATTCATCGCCTATATATGTAACGCCCACGATGCGGCTATATCTCCCACGTGTCGAAGCACGACTTAGAGGCATAACCGCATGGTGGTTTTGTCGCAAGAAGGGTCATCTTCACACAATCCCATGTAATGAACAAGAATGGGATAAAGAGAGTTGGCCTACAATCGCCACTTCACATAATACATAAATAAGTCATAGATCATACAAAATACACTCATAGACCGACTACGGTCAAATCCAAATGAAAAGAAGACAACCCCAAATGCTAGATCCCCGATCGCCCCAACTGGGCCCACTACTGATCATCTGGAAACGAAACATAGTAACGACCAAGGTCCTCGTCAAACTCCCACTTGAGCTCGATTGCGCCACTTGCGCTAGTATCCTTGGTACCTGCATCTGTTTTGGTAGAATCTGTGAGCCACGGGGACTCAGCAATCTCACACCCGCGAGATCAAGACTATTTAAGCTTGTAGGTAGGAAAGGGGTAAGCATATATGGTGGCTAACATACGCAAGTGAGAGTGAGAAGAGAAGCAACGCATCGGTCGAGAGACTAGAGGTGATCAAGAAGTGACCCTGAAACTACTTACGTTCAAACATAACTCAAACCGTGTTCACTTCCCGGACTCCGCCGAGAAGAGACCATCACGGCTACACACGCGGTTGATGCATTTTAATTAATTCAAGTGTCAAGTTCTCTACAACCGGACATTAACAAATTCCCATCTGCCTCATAACCGCGGGCACGGCTTTCGAAAGATAATACCCTGCAGGGGTGTCCCAACTTAGCCCATCATAAGCTCTCACGGTCAATGAAGGATATACCTTCTCCCGGGAAGACCCGATCAGTCTTGGAATCCCGGTTCGCAAGACATTTCGACAATGGTAAAACTAGACTAGCAAGACCACCCGACTGTGCCGACAAATCCCGATAGGAGCTGCACATATCTCATTCTCAGGGCACACCGGATGAGACAGGCTACGAGTAAAACCAGACTTCGAGTTTCCCCGAGGTGGCCCCGTAGGCGGCTCGGTTCGGACCAACGCTCGGAGGAGCACTGGCCCGGGGGGGGGGGGCTAAAATAAAGATGACCCTCGGGCTCGCAAAAACCCAAGGGAAAAGTGATAGGTGGTAGGTAGTCAAATGGTAAAACCAAGGTTGGGCCTTGCTGGAGGAGTTTTATTCAAAGCGAACTGTCAAGGGGGTCCCATAAATCACCCAACCGCGTAAGGAACGCAAAATCAAGGAACATAACACCGGTATGAGGAAACTAGGGTGGCAAGAGTGGAACAAAACACCAGGCATAAGGCCGAGCCTTCCACCCTTTACCAAGTATATAGGTGCATTAATTAAAACAATAGATATTGTGATATCCCAAAATATCCATGTTCCAACAAGGAACAAACTTCATCTTCACCTGCAACTAGCAACGCTATAAGAAGGGCTGAGCAAAAGCGGTGACATAGCCAAACAACGGTTTGCTAGGACAGGATGGTTAGAGGCTTGGCATGGCAATATGGGAGGCATGATAAACAAGTGGTAGGTAGAGCTAACATAGCGATAGAGCGAGCAACTAGCAAAGCAAAGATAGAAGTGATATCGAGGGTATGGTCATCTTGCCTGCAAAGTTCTCAGAGTTGTCGAAGGCTTGATCCTCGTAAGCGTTCTCAACAGGTTCCTCGTGCATGTACTCGTCTCCCGGCTCTACCCAAAGCAAGAACACAAGCAATGGAACCACAATCAAACATGGAGCAATGCACAAGCAACATGATGCAATACATGACATGATATGCGAGATGTGATATGCAATGCAAATGCGGGCTCCGGAAGGGAAAATGATGAACAAGGCATCAACTTGGCATACCAAGTATGCCGCTGGAAAGATGAGGTGATTTTGGTTGAAATCGATATAAAGATCACCGGAATCGGATGCACGATTTGCAAATGGCAAGCAAAACAAGAATGACACAATTCTGCGATTAACAGCATGATAGCACATAGAATACATCAAGAAACTATGCTACAACACCCCAACATAAAAACAAAGCATATGGCAGTGATATACAGGAGATGCTTGACAAAAGAGGAACACTGAGCTATGGCTAAATCACACCATAGCAGGTTCAAACAAGCATGGCAAAAGTACAAAAGATATCAGCTTGGACATGGCATAAACAGCATCAGGTAGCAATGTTCAGAGCAAGCAATCAACATGCTACAGGAACTTACAATAGCAAAACAAGGCATGACATGATTCTACTCAAAGCATAGAACAAAAGTCCCTTAATGACCATGAGCCAAAAAGGATCAGAAGATATGATGGCACCCATGTAAACATGGCAAGTTTCGTTAACAGATTCAGGAAACACAGCATGGCATTAACAGCATCATAAAGGCATCTTTGCGAGCTCGATTCACTCACCACAAGTCATTGCATGACAATATAATCATATCACCAGCAAGAATACATGTTTATGAAACTAAACATGGCAAGAACAAGATCATAGCATGCAAGGATCAACTACAACAACCTTGGCAAAATTGAATAACATGTAAACAATCTGCCAGGAAACATTTTATAGCAAAAGTAGAGCAAGAAAATGACATGCTAGACTACTCCATAATTGCAAACAGGGGCATGAATGGATAGAGCATAACCATATGTTCAAAACATCCTTATTAAAGTATCTCAAAATAAGCATGGATCTATCTGTAGCATCAAGTTTACATGGCATACAAATAACAGCAGAATAGGGACTAAAATCAGCAACATCACGAAGCCTAGTTTCCATGCCATTTCTAGTCACCACATAACTCACAAAAATACATGGCAAACACCTCTGTAAAGATGGCATGGCATAGAACAAAACACCTGTAGAGCTCATGCCCATAAGATGCACACAATAAATGTAGCAAAAATGACAAATGCACACATTCTGTTAAGAATCCGAAACTAACATCACATAGCCCTCTTCCAATAGCATTTCGGGCATCAAGATGAGCTCAAATGAACATGGCCCAATGGAACAAAATGAAGAGCACATCCTGGTGAACATTTTGATATATCATGCACATGAAACGGAGCTACGGATGCATAGTTATGATGCGATGAACATGGCTAAAAATAATGCAGACTTGGAGGATTTCGGGGTCAACCCTGATATTCCAGATCTGGATCCGGGCGCGCGAACCGAGGTTGGCCGGAGTAGCCGCCGGAGTTGGAGAGGAGGGGGGCGAGGTGGCCGGCGGCGGCGGGACAGCGGCCGGCGGGCTCGGCGCCGGGATCCGGCGCGGCGGCGCGGCGATCCGACGCGGCGGCGCGGCGATCCGACGCGGCGGCGCGGGGCCGAGTGGGAGGCGCGAGGAGGCGGGGCGGCGCGGGCCTCGGGGACGGCGACGGGCCAGGCGGGCTGGCAGCACGGGGGCGGCGGACGCACCATGTGGCGGCGCCCAGATGGCTCGAGAGGCAGGGGCGGACGCGTCCGGCGTCGCCCAGACGTGTCCGGCGGCGCGAGGGGAGTGGGAGCTAGGGTTTGCCCAAAATTTTTAGGGATGGTCACATATTTATAGGTAGAGGGAGCTAGGAGACTCCAAATGGAGTGAGGTTTTCGCCCACACGATCGTGATCCGACGACGGAGAGCATGGAAGTGACTTAGATGGGTTATTGGGCTGTTTTGGAGGGGTGTTGGGCTGCAACCCAAAAGAGGCCTTCGCGGTTACCCGGTTAACCGTTGGAGTATCAAACGACCTCCAAATGGCACGAAACTTGACAGGTGGTCTACCGGTGGTGTACCAAGGCCACTTGGCAAGCCTCGGTCCATTCCGAGAATGTTTAACACCCGCACACGAAAAGAGACAAGAGGGGTGCGCCGGTGCATGTGGGAGTGTCGGAATGCAAAACGGACAACGGGGAAAATGCTCGGATGCATGAGACGAACACGTATGCAAATGAGATGCACATGATAACATGATATGAGATGCATGACATGAACAAAATGCAAAACGAAAAACAAAACCCAACCACGGAGGGAATACCATAGCACATAGCTGAAAATGGCAAGAGTTGGAGTTACAAATATGGAAAGTCACATCCGGGGTGTTACAATATAAAAGGGCTAAGACCCGTCCTTTTTCCTTTACGCCGAGCCCTTCCTCAACCTATCCCACCTCGAGTTCCAGCACCCAAGGTTTGAGTTAATTGCTTCGTGCTCCCCAGTCATGTTTGAACCCAGCCCTCAAGGCCGGTGGGTGGCTTCCTCTGTCACAGAGGAGGATATCGCGAACCTCCGGGAGGCAAGATACTTGACTGCGGAAATCCTCCACAGGCTTCCTGCTCAAGGGCAGGTTATTCCTACTCCCAGATCCAATGATAGGGTAGTATTCATCTCCCACTTCCTCTGGGGGCTGGGGTTCGCTCTTCATCCCTTCGTTCGAGGGCTCATGTTCTATTACGGGCTAGATTTTCACGATCTAGCTCCGGACTCCTTCTTCATGCTTCGGCATTCATTATTGTGTGCGAGGCCTTCCTCCGTATCCCCCCACACTTCAGCTTAGGGCTCAAGACCTTCAATGTG
The DNA here is from genome assembly GCF_002162155.2 of Triticum dicoccoides. NCBI lineage: Eukaryota > Viridiplantae > Streptophyta > Magnoliopsida > Poales > Poaceae > Triticum > Triticum dicoccoides. The sequence continues at coordinate 245,678,579 of NC_041385.1, forward strand.
AAGCGGAAGGTAGTCGAGGGAAACAGGCGGAGTGCGGTGGTGCTGCGGTGAGCAAACTTGCCAATACTACTTGGCCAAAGGGCTCCTTCATAGAAACTTCCGACCTGTGGCAGCGGGAGTGGTTTTACATCGAACCCCGTGGTACCAGGTGGGCAGCTACACCGATGTTCCGATCTGGCCCTCCATTACAGCTTGCATCATGGATTAATAAGGGGCTAGACTGGGGATCTGTTGATGAAGTGCGGACGCTACAAAGCCACATTCGGAGCCTCATCGAAAAGGACACCGGTCTTATCAACGTAATCCAAGTAATGCTAGTCCGCCGGGTCCTACCGTGCCAATGACGGCCTCTCTGAATGTGGGAGTTCAATCCGAAAGGACCACGAACCCTTCAACACTTCTTTCGCACGATGCTCAGAGGAATGTGGAAATTATTCTTTGGGACACGTAAACAGTGGCCGGATACTACAGAAGACATCGGCCTAGATTGCAATCATTCAGATACCTCGGTAAGCATTCGACTTCCGAACACAGTTTAGTCAAATTCCTCATAATATACTGAAAAAATCATACTCGGCCAGGGCTGGATAAAGAAGGCGGAGAGAACTAGGTGTTCGACCCCTCTTGTCGGTGTCAAAACCGGCGGATCTCGGGTAGGGGGTCCCGAACTATGCGTCTAAGGCTAATGGTAATAGGAGGCAGGGGACACGATGTTTTACCCAGGTTCGGGCCCTCTCGATGGAGGTAATACCCTACTTCCTGCTTGATTGATCTTAATGATATGAGTATTACAAGAGTTGATCTACCACGAGATTGGAGAGTCTAAACCCTAGAAACTAGCCTATGATTATGATTGTTCTTGTCCTACGGACTAAACCCTCTAGTTTATATAGACACCGGAGGGTACTAGGGTTACACAGAGTCGGTTATAGAGAAGGAGATCTACATATCCGAATTGCCAAGCTTGCCTTCCACGCCAAGGAGAGTCCCATCCGGACACGGGACGAAGTCTTCAATCTTGTATCTTCATAGTCCAACAGTCCGGCCAATGTATATAGTCCGGCTGTCCGAGGACCCCTTAATCCAGGACTCCCTCAGTAGCCCCTGAACCAGGCTTCAATGACGATGAGTCCGGCCCGCAGATTGTCTTCGGCATTGCAAGGCGGGTTCCATAGACGATTTTGAACACGAGAATCGTGTCCAGCTCTGCAAAACAAATTCCACATACCACCGTAGAGAGCACAATATATATTCCACAAATCTAATCTGCTGACAGCTTTTATAGCATGACATCACGCCATGGTCCGGTCAATATTCGAACCGTTTTTCACAACCAGCTACTACGCGAAATGCGAGGCGGTTTCCTTGACATGTCTTGTCGAAGCAGAGATCATGTCCCCTTATCACGGGATTCTCATCAATACGGGTATGGATAACCCAACCGCGCCATCAATCATGGCGCTTGGGAAATAAGCAATTATAACGCGCAAGTGGGGAGGCGCACAGTTTCTACCGCCTTTATAAAGAGATAGGGATTCTCCTCTTTCACCCACGCCTTCATCTTTCTCCATTCATCCATCCTCGCACGCTCGAGCTGTAGCGCCCCAGTTCTCACCTTCTCCGTACATCCAACAAACATGTCCAGAGCGGGAGGCAAGTGGATGGCCTCCTCCGTCAAGGAGGAGGACATTACGAAGCTCCGGGAGGTCGGATACTTGGCCGCAGACATTGCGCACCGGCTGCCAGACCCAGGGCAGATCGTTCCAACTCCACAACCCCACGAGAGGGTTGTGTTCCTTGCCCATTTCGTCCGTGGACTGGGATTCCCCCTCCATCATTCGTCCACGGGCTCATGTTTTACTATGGGTTAGATTTTCATGATCTGGCCCCTAATTTCATCCTCAACATCTCGGCGTTTATCGTCGTGTGCGAAGCCTTTCTTTGCATCAAACCGCACTTCGGTCTGTGGATGAAAATCTTCAACGTGAAGCCGAAGATAGTGGTTGGCTAGCAAGTGGAGTGCGGAGGCGCTATGGTGTGAAAGATGCCCAGCGTCACCTGGCTCGAGGGCTCCTATGTGGAGACCATAAAGGGGTGGCAGTCGGGGTGGTTCTACATCACCGAGCCGCTGACACCAACTGGGTGGCGGCCCCCGAATTCCGATCCGGCATCCCCATGCGGCTCACCTCATGGAAGAAGAAGGGCTTAGCCTGGGGCGCGCCCACGGAGATGACCGGACTCTAGAATTGCGTCAAAAATATGATCAGCAAGAAGATCAAGCTTGTCAACGTGGTCCAGGTCATGCTCTTTCGCCGGATTCTCCCGTGTCAAAGACGGGCATTCAACCTGTGGGACAACGCCAGCCGCTACGAGAGCTCTTCGACACGATGCACAAAGACGTCTGGAAGGTGTTGTTCACAGACAGTGAAGTTCCTCCTCCCACCATCGAGGACCGCGGACTCAGCGCCAAGCGCCACGCCAATTCGGTAAGCATTCTATTTTTTTTTGCTAGATGTGCCTTTCCTCAGTATATTCGTGGGAGGAATCTAAACCATTGCACTGATTTATCAGGACTATGTGGTGATGGCGGAGTGGATCGACTCTCCGGCTCTGTTGCCTGAAGATCCAGCAACCGATCTCCTGACGGAGATGCTGTTTCCGGCGCCCTATGAGGTGCCGGAGAAGAAGGCCAAGAAGAAGGCCACGGGGACCAGGAAAAGTCTCTGGCGCAAGGTGGTGTCGGACTCATTGTCCGAAGACACCGAGGCGCACTCCTCCCACGACAACGAGGAGGAGGAAGAGGAAAACCCTCTCCCCCAAACCGAGGGGGAGAAGAAAAGGAAGGTTGCCCGTTCCGGGGAGGCCGAAGGGTCCAAGAAGGGAAGGACCCTCCCTCCGGACCATTCCACCACAGCCGCTTACAGCGACGAGGAATGGCTACCCAGGGACAAGCCCCTGGCGACGTCATAAGTATCTGGATACCATAACGCTTCTGGCATGTTTAGCTTTATGGCTTCTTTATCATGTCAAAATGTATTTGTGCAGTCCGTCCAAAGCCCAAATCGACTTATCCTCCTCGGATGGGTCCTTGAGCTCGTCGGAGATGAACAACTATTCGATCTCGATGGCCTCCACTCCCTGGCCCGCGGATGACACCGAGGTGTTATCTCAGAGGATACCAGGCCAGTGAGAGATAGTTCTGGAGGCGCCTCAAGGCGAAACCCCCGATGTCAGGCTCATGGGGGGGGGAGATCCCCATGGATTCTGATGAGGGGGTCACAGCAAGCTTGGCCCCCAGACGGATACTGCACTGGAACCTCCAATGGTTCCGGATTCAGGCAGGCAGCCCCTCGCCAAAGGGGGCGAGCCGCCTGTGCCGATGACCTCTGTCCATCCAGAGGCATCGGATAACTTGGTGGAAGCGCTTAAGAGCGCTTCCCTTGATGAAGGACACCGTACTCTTATGGGTACGGTGATTGCGAAGGTTCAGTCCGCCAAAAGCGGATTGACCGAAGCCTGCGCCAGCCTCCTGACAGGCTTTGAGGTAAGTAATTCAAATTATGAGAAAGTATCACAGTATAGACAGTAGCCCCTGATGCTCTGTTTGGTGTTCGGAAAGAAAGTACGAACAGAGGATCAAATTTTATTCCAGGAGCTTAATTATATTATGTCTATGTGAATGAGCAGGCGTCGCTGCTGGCCGCCGCTGCCACTACTGCGGAAGTCTCCGGACTGAGGCAGAAACTGGGGCGGGCCGAAGAGGAGCTCGGCCTCGTGAAGAGGCGGCTCGAGGAGAACAAAGGTAAGTAATACCTCGTCTAAATTTTATATAAAGGAAAAGATCGTTGATGCTAATAGAAGCATGATGAATTTTAAAAGGGGCCACGACTGAAGTGGCGGCCCTTAAGAAGGTGCTATCCGAGGCCGAAGGCAAAGCAGCCAGGGAGCGCACCGAGCGCGAAAAACAGGAGGCTCGAGTTGATGAGGTCCAGCAAGGGCTCCATGATTTCGTAAAGAAATTCTAATCCTTGGAGCGTGACTCCAAGACGCAAGAGTCGGAGCTTGCGAAGGCCCCTCAGAGCATGCAAGACGCCAAGGTAGAATCCCAGAAGGCCCTCCAAGAAATTGAGGTGGCCAAGAAGATAGCTGCGGGTAAGGCTTTCATTATGCAAAGCAAGCATGTGAAGGAGACTTTCCTTTTACTTACCCGAATTCGGAGCTCTCTAGGAGCATTTAGAGATCTGCCGTGCAACATCTCTAATACCGCAGAGTTCTACTGGGCTGAGGAAGGGAGCTCGACGGATAAGCTGTTTTGGTCCCAGTATATTGGGGCCGAACGTCCGATTGCCTTGAGCGACCAGCTGAAGCAACTGGTCGAACTTCACAAGGCGGCCGAACTGGCCATGAGGGACTTCATAGTCCGGCTGTGGCCTGGCGAGCCCCTATCTAGCAGCTACTTCGGCCTTGTCAAGCGGATGGTAAATGCTGTCCGTGGCTTGAAGTCGTTAAGCGATCTGTCTGCATTGAGGGTGCACGCAGGGCCTTGGCCCGTGCGAAAGTGCACTGGGGGAAGATGGACGCCGAGAAGCTGGTGACAGAGGGGCCGCCGAAGGGCAAGGTGTTGTAAATATGCCCCAGAGGCAATAATAAAATGGTTATTATTATATTTCCTTGTTCATGATAATTGTCTATTGTTCATGCTATAATTGTATTAACTGGGAACCGTAATACATGTGTGAACACATAGACCACAACATGTCCCTAGTGAGCCTCTAGTTGACTAGCTCGTTGATCAATAGATGGTTATGGTTTCCTGGCCATGGACATTGGATGTCATTGATAATGGGATCACATCATTAGGAGAATGATCTGATGGACAAGACCCAATCCTAAGCATAGCACAAGATCGTGTAGTTCGTTTGCTAAGAGCTTTTCTAATGTCAAGTATCATTTCCTTAGACCATGAGATTGTGCAACTCCCGGATACCCTAGTAATGCTTTGGGTGTACCAAACGTCACAACATAACTGGGTGGCTATAAAGGTGCACTACATGTATCTTCGAAAGTGTCTGTTGGGTTGGCATGAATCGAGACTGGGATTTGTCACTCCGTATGACGGAGAGGTATCTCTGGGCCCACTCGGTAATGCATCATCATAATGAGCTCAATGTGACTAAGTAGTTAGTCACAGGATCATGCATTACGGAATGAGTAAAGTGACTTGCCGGTAACGAGATTGAATGAGGTATTGGGGTACCGACGATCAAATCTCGGGCAAGTAACATACCGATTGACAAAGGGAATTGTATACGGGATTGATTGAATCCCCGACATCGTGGTTCATCCTATGAGATCATCGTGGAACATGTGGGAGCCAACATGGGTATCCAGATCCTGCTGTTGTTTACTGGCCGGAGAACGTCTCGGTCATGTCTGCTTGGTTCCCGAACCCGTAGGGTCTACACACTTAAGGTTCAGTGATGCTAGAGTTGTTATGGGAAATACTATGTGGTTACCGAAGGTTGTTCGGAGTCCCGGATGAGATCCTGGACGTGGCGAGGAACTCTGGAATGGTCCGGAGGTGAAGATCGATATATTGGACGAAGGGTATTGGAGTCCGGAATTGTTCTGGGAGTACCGGGTGACGACCAGCGTGATCGAAAGGTGTTTCGGAGGCCCTGACAAGCGTTGGGGGGCCTTATGGGCCAAGGGGAGGTGGCACACCAGCCCACTAAGGGGATGTGCGCCCCTCCCAACCCCTCTCACGTAACCTGGATAGGTGGGGGCACCTCCCATAGGGCAGCCGCCCCTCCCGTCTTGGGGGGCAAGTTTCCTACGGGTGGGGGCACCCAAACCCATATAGGGTTTCCCCTGTGGCCGCCACCCCTCCCCTAGGGAACCCTAGGGAGCCTCCTCCACCCCCCTTCCCCCTATATATAGTGAGGAAGAGAGAGGGCAGCCACACCCTTCCCCTGGTGCAGCCCCTCCCTCCTCCAACACCTCCTCCTCCTTCGTAGTGCTTGGCGAAGCCCTGCCGGAGAACCACGAGCTCCATCGCCACCACACCGTCGTGCTGCTGGAGTTTTCCCTCAACTTCTCCTCTCCCCTTGCTGGATCAAGAAGGAGGAGACGTCCCCGGGCTGTACGTGTGTTGAATGCGGAGGCGCCATCCGTTCGGCGCTTAGATCAGAATCGACCACGATCTGAATCGCTGCGTGCACGACTCCACCAACCGCGTTCTTGTAATGCTTCCGCATTGCGATCTTCAAGGGTATGAAGATACACTCATCCTCTCCCTCTCTTGTTGCTAGAATCTCCATAGATTGATCTTGGTGATGCGTAGAAAATTTTGAATTATTGCTACGTTCCCCAACAGTGCATCATGAGCTAGGTCTATTACGTAGATTCTATGGACGAGTAGAACACAAGTAGTTGTGGGCGTTGGTTTGTTCAATATGATTACCGTTAGTAGTCTTATCTTGATTCGGCGGCATCGTGGGATGAAGCAGCCCGGACCGACCTTACACGTATGCTTACGTGAGACAGGTTCCACCGACTGACATGCACTTGTTGCATAAGGTGGCTAGCGGGTGCCAGTCTCTCCCACTTTAGTCGGATCAGATTCAATGAAAAGGGTCCTTATGAAGGGTAAATAGCAATTGGCATATCACCGTTGTGGCTTTTGCGTAGGTAAGAAACATTCTTCCTAGAAACCCATAGCAGCCACATAAGACATGCAACAACAATTAGAGGACGTCTAACTTGTTTTTGCAGGGTATGCTATGTGATGTGATATGGCCAAAAGAATGTGATGAATGATATATGTGATGTACGACATTGATCATGTTCTTGTAACAGGAATCATGACTTGCATGTCGATGAGTATGACAACCGGCAGGAGCCATAGGAGTTGTCTTAATTTATTGTATGACCTGCGTGTCATTGAAAATGCCATGTAATTACTTTACTTTATTGCTAACCGTTAGCCATAGTAGTAGAAGTAATAGTTGGCGAGGCAACTTCATGAAGACACGATGATGGAGATCATGGTGTCATGCCGGTGACGAAGGTGATCATGTCGCGCCTCAAAGATGAAGATCAAAGCCGCGAGATGATATTGGCCATATCATGTCACTCTATGATTTGGATGTGATGTTTGTCATGTTTACATCTTATTTGCTTAGAACGACGATAGCATAAATAAGATGATCCCTCATAAAATTTCAACAAAGTGTTCCCCCTAACTGTGCACCGTTGCGAAAGTTCGTTGTTTCGAAGCACCACGTGATGATCGAGTGTGATAGATTCTAACATTCACGTACAACGGGTGTAAGCCAGATTTACACATGGAAAACACTTAGGTTGACTTGCCGAACCTAGCATGTACAGACATGGCCTCGGAACACAAGAAACCGAAAGGTCGAACATGAGTTGTATAGTGGATATGATCAACATGAAGATGTTCACCGATGATGACTAGTCCATCTCACGTGATGATCGGACACGGCCTAGTTGACTCGGATCATGTATCACTTAGATGACTAGATGGATTTCTATCTGTGGGAGTTCATTAAATAGTTTGATTAGATGAACTTAATTATCATGAACATGGTCAAAAGATCTTTGCAAATTATGTCGTAGCTTACGCTTTAGTTCTACTGTTTAAGATATGTTCCTAGAGAAAATTTAGTTGAAATTTGACAGTAGCAATTATGCGGACTAGGTCCGTATACTGAGGATTGTCCTCACTGCTGCACAGAAGGCTTATGTCCTTAATGCACCGCTCGGTGTGCTGAACCTCGAGCGTCGTTTGTGGATGTTGCGAACATCTGACATACATGTTTTGATGACTACGTGATAGTTCAGTGTGTAATGTTAAACGGTTTAGAATTGAGGCACCAAAGACATTTTTGAAACGTCGCAGAACATATGAGATTTTCCAAGAGCTGAAATTGGGATTTCAGGCTCGTGCCCATGTCAAGAGGTGTAAGACCTCCGACAAGTTTCTTAGCCTGCAAACTAAGGGAGAAAATCTCAATCGTTGAGCATGTGCTCAGATTGTCTAAGTACTACAATCACTTGAATCGAGTGGGAGTTAATCTTCCAGATGGGATAGTGATGGTTCTTCAAAGGCACTGCCACCAAGCTATTAGAACTTCGTGGTGAACTATAACATATCAGGGATAGATATGATGATCCTTGAACTATTCGCGGCATTTGACACCACGAAAGTAGAAATCAAGTAGGAGCATCAATTGTTGATGGTTTGATGGTTAGTAAAACCACTAGTTCCAAGAAGGGCAAGGGCAAGAAGGGATACTTCATGAAACGGCAAATCAGTTGCTGCTCTAGTGAAGAAACCCAAGGTTGAACCCAAAACCTGAGACTAAGTGCTTCTCTAATGAGGGGAACGGTCACTGAAGTAGAACTACCCTAGATACTTGGTAGATGAGAAGGCTGGCAAGGTCGACAGAAGTATATTGGATATACATTATATTAATGTGTACTTTACTAGTACTCCTAGTAGCACCAGGGTATTATATACCGGTTCGGTTGCTAAGTGTTAGTAACTTGAAATAAAAAGCTATGGAATAAACGGAGACTAGCTAAAGGTGAGATGACGATATATGTTGGAAGTGTTTCCAAGGTTGATGTGATCAAGCATCGCATGCTCCTTCTAGCATCGAGATTGGTGTTAAACCTAAATAATTGTTATTTGGTGTTTGCATTGAGCATAGACATGATTGGATTATGTTTATCGCAATACGGTTATTCATTTAGGGAGAATAATGGTTACTCTATTTATTTGAATAATACTTTCAACGGTCTTGAACCTAAAATGAATGGTTTATTGAATCTCGATCGTAGTGATACACATGTTCATGCCAAAAGATATAAGATAGTAATGATAGTACCACATACTTGTGGCACAGCCATTTGAGTCATACTGGTATAAAACGCATGAAGAAGCTCCATGTTGATGGATCTTTGGACTCACTCATTTTTGAAAAGATTGAGACATGTGAACCATTTCTATTGGTATATATGCATGAAGAAACTCCATACAGATGGATCATTTGGACTCACTTGATTTTGAATCACTTGAGACATGCAAATCATACCACATGGGCAAGATGATTGAAAGGCCTCGTCTTTCAGTGAGATGAAACAAGAGAGCAACTTGTTGGAAGTAATACATTTGATGTGTGCAATCCAATGAGTGCTGAGGCACGCAGTGAATATCGTTATTCTTACTTCACAGATGATTTGAGTAGATTCTAAGTATATTTACTTGATGAAACACGAGTCTGAATTATTGAAAGGTTCAAGCAATTTCAGAGTGAAGTTGAAGATCATCGTGGCAAGAGGATAAAATGTCTATGATATGATCATAGAGATGAATATGTGAGTTACGAGTTTGGTACACAATTAAGACCTTGTGGAAATTGTTTCATAACAAATACCGCCTGGAACACCATAGTGTGATGGTGTGTCCGAACATCATAAATGCACCCTATTGGATATGGTGCATACCATGATGTCTCTTATCTAATTACCACTATCGTTTATGGGTTAGGCATTAGAGACAACCGCATTCACTTCAAATAGGGCACCACGTAATTCCGTTGAGATGACAGCGTATGAACTATGGTTTAGAGAAACCTAAGCTGTCATTTCTTAAAAGTTTGGGGCTGCAAAGCTTATGTGGAAAAGTTTTAGCCTGATAAGCTCAAACCCAAAGCGGATAAATGCATCTTCATAGGACACCCAAAACAGTTGGGTATACCTCCTATTTTAGATCTGGAAGAAAAAGTGATTGTTTCTACAAGCGGGTCCTTTCTCGAGGAAAAGTTTCTCTTGAAAGAATTGTGTGGGAGGATGGTGGAGACTTGATGAGCTTATTGAACCATCACTTCAACCAATCTATAGCAGGGCACAAGAAGTTGTTCCTGTGGCGCCTACACCAGTTGAAGTGGAAGTTGATGATAGTGATCATGAAACTTCAGATCAAGTCACTACCAAACCTCGTAGGTCGACAAGGACGCGTACTGCTTCGAAGTGGTACGGTAATCCTGTCTTGGAGGTCATGTTGCTAGACAACAATGAGCCTACGAGCTGTGGAGAAGCGATGGTGGGCCCGGATTCCGACAAATGGCTCGAGGCCATAAAATCCGAGAGAGGATCCATGTATAAAACAAAGTGTAGACTTTGGAATAACTACTTGATGGTCGTAAGGCTGTTGAGTACAGATGGATTTTAAAAGGAAGGCGGACAATGATGGTAAGTGTCACCATTAAGAAAGCTCGACTTGCCGCTAAGATGTTTTCCGACAAGTTCATGGAGTTGACTACGATGAGACTTTCTCACTCATAGCGATTCTAAGAGTATGTTGGAATTATATTAGCAGTTACTGCATTATTTATGAAATCTTGCAGATAGGATGTCAAAACATTGTTTCCTTGACGATTTTCTTGAGGAAAGGTTGTATATGATACAACTGGAAGGTTTTGTCGATCCTATAAGATGCTAACAAGTATGCAAAGGTCCAACAATCCTTGTAAGGACTGGAGTAAGCATCTCGGAGTTGGAACATACACTTTGATGAGATGATCAAAGATTTTGGGTTTATACAAAGTTTATGAGAAACTTGTATTTCCAAAGAAGTGAGTAGGAGCACTATAGAATTTCTGATGGGTATATGTTGTTGACATATTGTTGATCATAAGTGATGTAGAATTTCTGGAAAGCATATAGGGTTGTTTGAAAGGTGTTTTTCAATGAAAGCCTGGATTAAGCTACTTGAACATTGAGCATCAAGATCTATAAGGATAGATCAAAATCGCTTGATAGTACTTTCAAGCGAATACATACAAGATTTTGAAGGAGATCAAAATAGATAAGCAAAGGAGTTCTTGGCTGTGTTATAAGGTATGAGTATTGAGTAAGACTCAAGACCTGACCACGGCAGAAGAGAGAGAAAGGACGAAGGTCATCCCCTATGCTTTAGACGTAGACTCTACAGTATGCTATGCTATGTACTGCACCTGGAGTGTGCCTTGCCATGAGTCAGTCAAGGGGTACAAGAGTGATCCAGGGATGGATCACATGATAGTGGTCAAACTTATCCTTAGTAACTAGTGGACTAAGGAATTTTCTCGATTATGGAGGTGGTAAAAGAGTTCGTAGTAAAGGATTACGACGATGCAAACTATGACATTAATCTGGATGACTCTGAGTAGTAAACCAGATTCGTATAGTAGAGCAGTTATTTGGAATAGCTCCAAGTAGCGCGCGGTAGCTGCATCTACAAGATGACATAGAGATTTGTAAAGCACACACGGATCTGAAAGGTTCAGACCCGTTGACTAATAACCTCTCTCACAAGCGAGATATGATCAAACACCATGGGTGTTGGATTCATTACAATCACATAGTAATGTGAACTAGATTATTGACTCTAGTGCAAGTGGGAGACTATTGGAAATATGCCCTAGAGGCAATAATAAAATGGTTATTATTATATTTCCTTGTTCATGATAATTGTCTGTTGTTCATGCTATAATTGTATTAACTGGGAAACGTAATACATGTGTGAACACATAGACCACAACATGTCCCTAGTGAGCCTCTAGTTGACTTGCTCGTTGATCAATAGATGGTTATGGTTTCCTGACCATGGACATTGGATGTCATTGATAACGGGATCACATCATTAGGAGAATGATGTGATGGACAAGACCCAATCCTAAGGATAGCACAAGATCGTGTAGTTCGTTTGCTAAGAGCTTTTCTAATGTCGAGTATCATTTCCTTAGACCATGAGATTGTGCAACTCCCGGATACCGTAGGAATTCTTTGGGTGTACCAAACGTCACAACGTAACTGGGTGGCTATAAAGGTGCACTGCATGTATCTTCGAAAGTGTCTGTTGGGTTGGCACGAATCGAGACTGGGATTTGTCACTCCGTATGACAGAGAGGTATCTCTGGGCCCACTCGGTAATGCATCATCATAATGAGCTCAATGTGACTAAGTAGTTATTCACGGGATCATGCATTACGGAACGAGTAAAGTGACTTGCCGTTAACGAGATTGAACGAGGTATTGGGATACCGACAATTGAATCTCGGGCAAGTAACATGCCGATTGACAAAGGGAATTGTATACGGGATTGATTGAATCCCTGACATCGTGGTTCATCCGATGAGATCATTGTCGGTGTCAAAACCGGCGGATCTTGGGTAGGGGGTCCCGAACTGTGCGTCTAGGCGGATGGTAACAGGAGACAAGGAACACGATGTTTTTACCCAGGTTCGGGCCCTCTCGATGGAGGTAAAACCCTACTCCTGCTTGATTGATATTGATGATATGGGTAGTACAAGAGTAGATCTACCATGAGATCAAGGAGGCTAAACCCTAGAAGCTAGCCTATGGTATGATTGTTGTTCGTCCTACGGACTAAAACCCTCCGGTTTATATAGACACCGGAGAGGGCTAGGGTTACACCGAGTCGGTTACAATGGTAGGAGATCTACACATCCGTATCGCCGAGCTTGCCTTCCACGCCAAGGGAAGTCCCATCCGGACACGAGACGAAGTCTTCAATCTTGTATCTTCATAGTCATGGAGTCCGGCCAATGATGATAGTTCGGCTATCCGGACACCCCCTAGTCCAGGACTCCCTCAGTAGCCCCCGAACCAGGCTTCAATGACGACGACTCCGGCGCGCATGTTGTCTTCGGCATTGCAAGGCGGGTTCTCCTCCAAATTCCATGTACTCACCGAACAGTGTCCGACTCTTTATAAATGTTGCGCTCCTTGGCTTCCACGTCCAATAATGGCCATCTTCCACGTGTCGTACGAATGCGAAAAGCAAGGGTATTTTTACATTCCACCCCCTAGCTGCACGAATGAGCTGCCTATAAAGAGAGGCGAGGAACTAGATCAGAATCACACCATCCTCCTTTCGCGAGCATTAATCGGAGCGCCTCTGACCAAAAATCTATTCCATCATGGACAGTCGACGCGACTCCTCCTCTCATGCTCCCAGCCCTCAGCCAGGAGATTGGGGGAATGCTCGGTCCCGCATAGTGAGCTGGTGACGCTCCAAACTGAGGGATTTCTTCCCCCAGCCTTCATGGTTCCGGTTCGAGCCGGACTTGCCACCTACAAGGGCGGGAAGCAGGCGGAGAGCGTCCCCAATCCCTCCAAAGGAGAGCGGGTATGCTTCGTCCCTTATCTAATAAGAGGACTTGGATTTCCCATACATCCGTTTCTCTGGGGGCTCCTGGAGTTCTACGGGCTCCAGCTTCATCATCTTACGCCTGCCTCTATCCTGCATATCGTGGGCTTCGTGGCCCTTTGCGAGCTGTTCTTGGGCATCGAGGCCCATTTTGCGCTGTAGAAGAGATTATTCTACCTCGTACCCCGTTCCCATGAGGGGTCGATATATCAAGTGGGCGGAGCCGAAATATGGCGCATCGCCGGGACCGGGTATCTATCCGGAACCCCAAAGAAGGCGTCCGAAGATTGGCCTTCGGAATGGTTTTATATGGAAGATGCCCCGCTACCGGACCCAGTTCGGATCGGCCTCCCGGAGTTCAGTAACGCACCTCTGAAGAAACGCCTAAGTTGGCGCCCGCGGAGCCCTCAACGGGAGAATGACAGGGACGTTCAATATCTGATGGGCCGAATAAGGTTATTGGCTCATTCCGGATTGACCATGATTGGAGTCATGGCCACATGCATCATGCGAGGGGTGCAGCCGCTCCAATATAGGGGCCACCCCCTGTGGGATTTCAACAGGGAGGATGATGCCACCCGTCATGGCCGCAAGGGGCCGGGATCGGTTGCCGATCTGGTAAAGATCCTATCCGGCTTGTACAAGGGGGAGAAGGAGGACTTCCTCCACGCGAGTCCATTGAATGGATTTTCCATGAACAACCCTTGGAGCTGGGTAAGCGGACGTTTGTTTATCCGATCCATATTCCCAAAGTTAAGTGTCTCACTTTGTGATTTCGACGCCGAAACTGCGCCGGGCCGTGGAGGATAGACGCAGCCTGGCTCCACAACCAGAGGATCCGGAACGATCCCTCGATCTGGCCTCCGAAGAGGATCCGGACATAAAGGTGGAGCTGATCGATGGGGTGTTCCACCAACTTTGCATGGACAATGCTTTGGTCGCCATTACGGCCGACTACCCCGGTATATCTCCGGCTTCCCAAGTAACTTGTGACCGAGGTCCTGATAGCATTAGTCATCCATGCTTATTTCTGACCACCGTATACCAATGGTGCTCCGTAGGAGGTGCCTTTGAGGCGGAAAGCCGAACCCGCGGCGGCTGACAAACAAGGGACATCTCGGCCCAGCAGGCGGAAAAGAAGTGTGGCGCGAATCGAGACGTCGCTGCAACGGTATGGCACGCCCCCATGTTTCCGGAAAAGGTTTCTGGAAGGCATATTAATGCTTGTGGTTTTTTCAGGAGAAAGAGCGCTCGCCGGACTATGTCCGGGGAGATTGCCAATCAAGCCTCCGCCAGCCAGGCTTCAACGCCAGGTCCGGAGGGGGAGGCGAACGCAAGGCGCACGTCGGGTGCTCCTCCAACGGAGGACGCCGACAGGTTGTCCGCCACCAGATCTGAGGTGGAGAGCGCCATGAATCACAGGCGCCGCCGGACTGTTCTTCGTGATGCATGCTTCTCCCCCAAGGCGTTAAATGCCTTTAATTCGGGTGATGCGCACCTCCCTGCTGCTCAAGATGGTCTAGCCAGAGCCACGGAGCAGTATGTGAAAGAAATACGGGTGAGGAATTTTGACAGTTATATATGCCAGTAGCCCCCGAGACTTAAAGTAGTTAGAATAACTGATTTAAGGATCATTTGTTATGCAGGATCTTACGGAGAAGAATACCCACCTGTCCTAGGAGCTTCAAGAGTGCAAGGCTCAACTTGAGGCTGCACTAGCCGCTGCAGGGGAGCCATAGAGACCCCCTCTGGTAATATATACTTCGAAAGATAAGTAGTTTGTGAAGTGCGGCGTGTGTATAAGTCTGACAATAATATTGCAAATGGTGTCGGACTAGATCCGGATAGGCAGCAGCTACTACGCCAGCTAAAGGCCGGCGAGAAGGTGCTGACAAGGGTGCGGCAGGAGAAAAATAACCTCCAAGATGTCAACACTCAGCTGGGCGAAGAACTAAAAGATGTTCGGGTCCAGCTGTCTTACTCCGTGAAGGAGAATCTGCGGCTTCGTCGCGGCATTTATATAAGTGCTTGAACGAACTTTTGAAAACAAGAGTTCGGCGAGGAAGTCGATTAACTAGAATATGTCTGTAGGCATGCTCACAGGCCATTCTGCAGAGGAAATGCCCGGTTCAACGGGTGACCAACTTCCCGAGCTGTTGCAACTGCACGAACGAATTCGGCAGGTGATGAGCGGCGTCGCCCATGCCTTATGGCCGTCCGTCTCCCTACCCGAGGGTCTTGGAGGGCTTGTGGAGAAGCTTTAGGGAGCACGCCGGTGCTTCCGTCTGTGGAAGATATCGGCCTGCCGTCAAGGCGCCAGGGAGGCATGGGCCATGCTGAAGACGAGGTACACGAAGGCCGATCCCAACCACATGGCTGAGGTCGGGCCTGTGGGGCCCGATGGGAAGGAGATCCCTGTGAGCTTAATGTACGGCCAAGCAGAGTTGGCCCCTAAGTATTCCCAGCGGGACTGTAAACTAAACAGCCTGTTAGATGGTATTGAAGAGGAATACAATCAGTCAGCTTGACTATGTAATTTAAAATGACATGTAAAATGCCTTCTAGCCAGATTGTAGATCGTTTGTCATTGTGGACCTTTTCGCTTCAACCTCGGGACCCGACAGTCTGGAGTGTGTCTGAATACCCTCGCAGTTATAAAGAAACCGGGGCATGCGTGGAGACCAGGCGTAGGGGTCATTAGTGCTTTAGCAGACAAGTGCCCAACTAGTTATGTTATATTACATGGTTAGTAAGAAACATCTTCCAGGGAGAATAGTTCCGTTAGGGGTTCCTTTCCGTGGGAGACATGCCCTAAAGTGCATGTCCGGACTACGAAAAAAGCAGGAAAGCATCTGAGGGCAGATAAATAAATAGGTAAGAAATCGTCTTTTAGTTCACCAACCGAATATTCCCTTAAGAACGCTAGCTTTCGGCTTCACCCAGTCTGAGGTACACATCCGGCTGACCCAGCAGTAACAATCACAGAGGTGCTCCCTTTACCTCCTAGCCGAACAATCGGGAACGTAGGGGTAAGCACAGGAGCCAGGAAACCCAGCTTGGCCAAAACTTAAGTCATATCGGTGCATATAATGGTGAATAAAAGGTACATGCGGAAGTGAGACACATGTGTTGGGCATGAAGCCCATATAAATAAGCTTCTGTTAAAGAAGCCCCCAGGTATAATGAGTGTGAGCAGCACGTCAAGTGTGTGCGAACAATGTGCAGATCAGCCTCCAAAGGCTTTAGGAAAAAGGAGGGATAAAGCGAGAAACAAAAAGCAGCTAAAGTATAAAATGTGGACAGAGGAAGGAGACGAACTCAGAGTCCGGCGCTAGGCGTAGAATATTCAGAGACGAGCTGCGTTCCATGGGTTCGGCTCGAGTCGGTTATCCGATGCGTTTCGCAGACGGTATGCTCCGCCAGTCAGGACTTGGTCGATGATGAAGGGACCTTCCCATTTGGGCTTGAGTTTATCCTTTTTCTTGTCCGGCAGGCGTAGAACTAGTTCGCCAACATTATAAGTTTTGGCCCGTACTTCTCTGCTTTGATATCTTCGAGCCTGCTGTTGATAGAATGCGGAACGAGCTTTTGCCACGTCGCGCTCCTCCTCTAAGGCGTCCAAACTGTCCTGCCGATCCAGATCGGCTTCTCTTTCTTCGTACATATGCACGCGAGGTGAGTCATGAATTATGTCGCAGGGCAAGACTGCCTCTGCGCCGTACACCATGAAAAATGGTGTAAATTCGGTAGTGCGATTCGGCGTGGTCCGCAGCCCCCAGAGTACAGAGTCGAGCTCCTCTACCCAGTGCGTGTTAGATTCCTTGAGGGACCACACTAGTCCAGGTTTAATGCCGCTCATGATTAGACCATTTGCTTGCTCGACTTGACCGTTAGTTTGAGGGTGATAGACTGAAGCGTAGTCAAGCTTGATGCCCATGTTTTTGCACCAGAGTTTAACCTCGTCGGCGGTGAAGTTTGTGCCGTTATCAGTGATAATGCTGTGGGGGACACCATAACGGTGTACTACCCCTGATATGAAGTCTATCACGGGTCCGGATTCGGCCGTCTTAACTGGCTTGGCCTCTATCCATTTGGTGAATTTATCCACCATGAGCAATAGGTATTTTTGCTTGTGGGTTCCCCCTTTAAGGGGTCCAACCATGTCAAGCCCCCAGACCGCGAACGGCCAGGTGATGGGTATAGTTTTCAGGGCGGTGGGTGGCATGTGGCTTTGATTAGCAAAGAGCTGGCAACCGATGCATCGTTGGACTAAATCCTGAGCGTCTGTCCGGGCCGTTGGCCAATAAAATCCTATACGGAAGGCCTTGCTTACTAGGGCCCGGGCTGCGGCGTGGTGCCCACCGAGTCCGGCATGAATTTCAGCCAGAAGATTTCGCCCTTCCTCTTCGGAGATGCACCTTTGAAGGACTCCGGTTGTGCTTTTCTTATAAAGCTCTCCCTCATGGACCTTATAGGCTTTAGATCGCTGTACTATGCAGCGGGCCTCGTTTTGGTCCTCGGGAAGTTCCTTCCTAGTTAAGTAAGTTAGGAATGGCTCGGTCCACGGGGCAATGACTGCCATTATTTCGTGGGCTGAAGGTGTTGTTTCATTGGCAGAACCACCGATTGTGTCAGAATGCGCGGTGTCGGGCAGTGCGGTTGGGTCCGGATTGTTATTTCCGGACTCCCCTTCCCATAGTACGGATGGCTTGAAAAGCCGTTCCAGGAAGATGTTGGGGGACGGCATCGCGCTTTGCGCCGATGAGTGCCAATACGTCCGCCGCTTGATTATTATCCCGGGCTATATGGTGAAATTCGAGCCCTTCAAACCGAGTTGACATTTTCAAAATGGCGTTACGGTAAGCTGCCATTTTCAGATCCTCGCGAGGTTCGAAGTCTCCATTTATTTGGGATATCGCGAGGTTCGAATCCCCTCGCACCTCTAGGCGTTTAATGCCCATGGAGACCGCCATCCGGAGGCCATGTAGAAGGGCCTCGTATTCGGCCGCATTGTTGGAGTCCGTGTACATTATCTGAAGTACGTATTGGACTGTGTCCCCGGTTGGGGACGTCAGGACGACGCCAGCCCCCAGCCGGCCAACATTTTGGAGCCGTCGAAGTGCATGATCTAGTTAGAATATGCACCGTACTCTTTAGGGAGTTCGGCTTTAGTCCATTCGGCGATGAAGTCAGCCAAAACTTGCGACTTGATAGCTCGCCGTGGTTTATAGGTTATGTCGAATGGTAGGAGCTCGGTGGCCCATTTTGCAATCCTGCCGGTCGCGTCGCGGTTATTTATAATGTCATTGAGAGGTACTTCTGAGGCTACTGTTATCGAACACTCTTGAAAGTAGTGTCGGAGCTTCCAGGATGCCATGAACACTGCGTACGCTATCTTTTGATAATGTGGATACCGGGATTTGCATGGAGTTAGGACAGTGGATACGTAGTACACTGGTTTTTGAAGAGGGAACTTATGTCCGTCCGTTTCTCGCTCGACGATGAGCACCGCGCTTACAACTTGATGTGTTGCCGCGATATATAGTAGCATTGGTTCGCCCACATTGGGCACGGCCAGGACCGGATTTGTTGCCAATATGGCCTTTATTTCTTCGAGTCCGGCCGTGGCGGCATCCGTCCACTCGAAGTGTTCGGTGCGCCGGAGGAGGCGATAAAGGGGTAATGCCTTTTCTCCTAAGCGGGAGATGAAGCGGCTTAGAGCCGCCATGCATCCAGTCAATTTTTGTATTTGCTTGAGGTCTTTTGGGATATCCAATTGTGACAGAGCTCGGATCTTGGCTGGGTTTGCTTCAATTCCTCTACCGGATACAATGAAGCCCAAGAGCTTTCCGGCTGGCACGCCGAAGACGCATTTTTCCGGGTTGAGCTTAATGTCATATGCTCGGAGATTGTCGAATGTGAGCCTCAAGTCGTCTACTAGAGTTTCGACGTGTTTGGATTTGACGACCACATCATCTACGTATGCCTCCACTGTTTTGCCGATCTGGTTTGCCAGACATGTCTGAATCATGCGCTGGTATGTTGCGCCGGCGTTTTTTAGCCCGAAGGGCATTGTGTTGAAGCAGAATGGTCCGTATGGAGTAATGAATGCCGTTGCGGCTTGGTCTGGCTCTGCCATCTTGATTTGATGGTAGCCGGAGTATGCGTCGAGGAAGCACAATTAATCGTGTCCTGCGGTAGCATCGATAATTTGATCGATGCGGGGAAGGGGGAAAGGATCCTTTGGGCAAGCCTTGTTAAGGTCCTTGAAATCGACACACAGGCGCCAGGATTTGTCCTTCTTTG
The DNA here is from genome assembly GCF_002162155.2 of Triticum dicoccoides. Classification (NCBI taxonomy): domain Eukaryota; kingdom Viridiplantae; phylum Streptophyta; class Magnoliopsida; order Poales; family Poaceae; genus Triticum; species Triticum dicoccoides. The sequence goes on from NC_041385.1 coordinate 245,698,128, forward strand.
GTACCATTACCAGGTTTGCTAGCCAGTCCGGATGTTTTATGTCTCTGATGAATCCGGCTTCTAATAGTTTGGCTAGCTCCTCTCCCATTGCATGTCTTTTGGGTTCAGAAAATCGCCGAAGAGCCTGTTTGACTGGCTTGAATCCTTTTAGGATATTTAGGTTGTGCTCTGCCAGCCGGCTTGGGATTCCTGGCATGTCTGAAGGGTGCCAGGCAAAAATATCCCAATTTTCCCGTACGAATTTTCGTAGTGCAGCGTCTACATCAGGGTTTAATTGTGCCCCAATGGAGGCCGTTTGTGTAGGGTCTGTTGGATGGACTTGGAATTTGACTATTTCGTCCGCTGGCTTAAAAGAGGTGGACTTGGATCTTTTGTCAAGTATCACGTCGTCCCTGTTCACCGTGGAGCGCAGCGCTGTGAGTTCCTCGGCCGCTAGGGCTTCAGATAGCGCCTCAAGGGCTAGTGCGGCTGTCTTATTTTCGACGCGGAGTGCTACGTCCGGATCACTAGCGAGGGTGATGATTCCGTTGGGCCCGGGCATTTTGAGCTTCATGTACCCGTAATGGGGTATAGCTTGAAAAATTGTGAATGCCTCTCGTCCTAATAAAGCGTGATATCCACTGCTGAACGGGGCCACATGGAACGTGATCCCCTCGGACCTGTAGTTGTCCGGCGAGCCGAATACCACATCTAGTGTGATTTTTCCTGTGCAGCATGCTTCTCGACTGGGGATTATTCCTCTGAAGGTTGTGCTGCTTCGCTCAATGCGGCTCCAGTCTACTTCCATTTTTCGAAGGGTTTCCTCATAGATGAGGTTTAATCCGCTGCCGCCATCCATGAGTACCTTAATGAGGCAAAAGTCGTCCACTATTGGACTGAGGACCAATGCGGCTGGTGCTCGGGCTGTTCGGAATTTAGGTTCGTCACTGGCATTAAAAGTAATAGCCGGGTCACTCCATGGATTTATTGTTGCTATTTGGTAGACTTCGGCAAGGCTGCGGAGTGTTCGTTTTCGCATATTATTTGATGCGAAAGTCTCAAAGACTGTTAATACCGTACTGGTACTGCTGGGCTGGTTGTCTGGGGCTAGAAGCTCTTCGCCACTTTTGGCCACCTGTCGTAGTATCCAACATGCTCGAAGGCTATGCGTTGGAGTGGCGCCCTCTATGCTATGAATTTTGCAAGGTCCGTTGAGCCATCCTTCCAGTACGGTTCCGTGCCCTTTAGGGGTTTTTTGCTTTTTGGTTTTTAACCCAGGTGCCTGAATATGATGCACCCTTTTATTTCGGACTAGGGTTGTGTTCGGAGCCGGATTGTCCCAAAATTTGGTTTCGGTTTTCCAGGCGCTCTCCATCGCACAGTACTTTTGTACTATGGACGCCAGGTCGGTGAAGCATGTAATTTCGTGACGACTTATGGTGTTCATGATTCCCTTGTCCGTGCAATTATTGCAGAAAATTGAGATTGCGCTTTCCTGACGGCAGTCCTTTATCCTGTCCATAACCAGGAGGAATCTGGCCGAGTAATGATGTACTGTTTCAGCGGGCTCTTGCCGGATTCGGGATAGATCGCTTGTGTTTGGGTGGGCGGGTGGAACTAAATTCGGAACCCCGTCCAATCTAAGACTCAGGGGACGGAAAGTTTCCGAACTTGGAAGTTTGGCTTGTTGGATGTTGTCCAATGAATCCGGCCCGCTGCCTGACTTTAGGTTCATGGTTTGATCAATGTCCATTCCTCCGCGGGAATCCGGCATGGAGGGGTCGGGAATTCGGACATATCTTGTCCTTAATGTAGAAGAAGAGTCGCCGTGCTGTTCCTCCACCACAACAACGTGGTGGGTAGCCTGGGGAGAGTTGATCTCTCTCAGATCGGTTGTAGGCCCAATCTGATCGTAGTCTGTAGCGACTCCCAGGGCGGCGATGCGATCCAGGAGCTCATTTAGGGAGGAGAGCTCCACCGGATCTAGCTGCTCGGTGAATTCCGAGTTGACGTGGAGATCGCTTTTGATGACCCGAGAGGTCATCGTTGGCGTGGCGGCCGAACAGGCGGTCATAAGAAAACCGCCTAGCCGGATAGTCTGGCTGATGGCCAGAGCTCCTTTGGCGACGGTGCCGTATTTAAACACGGGACAGGGCATCCTTCCTGATTGCGACGGCACAGAGGAACTCTCAATGAAAGCCCCAATGTCGGTGTCAAAACCGGCGGATCTCGGGTAGGGGGTCCCGAACTGTGCGTCTAGGCGGATGGTAACAGGAGACAAGGGACACGATGTTTTTACCTAGGTTCGGGCCCTCTCAATGGAGGTAAAACCCTACTCCTGCTTGATTGATATTGATGATATGGGTAGTGCAAGAGTAGATCTACCACGAGATCAAGGAGGATAAACCCTAGAAGCTAGCCTATGGTATGATTGTTGTTCCTCCTACGGACTAAAACCCTTCGGTTTATATAGACACCAGAGAGGACTAGGGTTACACCGAGTCGGTTACAATGGTAGGAGATCTACTCATCCGTATCGCCAAGCTTGCCTTCCACGCCAAGGAAAGTCCCATCCGGACACGGGACGAAGTCTTCAATCTTGTATCTTCATAGTCTTGGAGTCCGGCCAATGATGATAGTTCGGCTATCCGGACACCCCCTAGTCCAGGACTCCCTCAATCATCGTGGAACATGTGGGAGCCAACATGGGTATCCAGATCCCGCTGTTGTTTACTGGCCGGAGAACGTCTCGGTCATGTCTGCATGGTTCCCGAACCCGTAGGGTCTACACACTTAAGGTTCGGTGACGCTAGAGTTGTTATGGGAAATAGTATGTGGTTACCGAAGGTTGTTCGGAGTCTCGGATGAGATCCCGGACATGATGAGGAACTTCGGAATGGTCCGGAGGTGAAGATTGATATATTGGATGAAGGGTATTGGAGTCCAGAATTGTTCTGGGAGTATCGGGTGACGACCAGCGTGACCGAAAGGTGTTTTGGAGGCCCCGGCAAGCATTGGGGGGCCTTATGGGCCAAGGGGAGGGGGCACACCAGCCCACTAAGGGGCTGTGTGCCCCTCCCAACCCCTCTCACGTAACCTAGACAGGTGGGGGCACCTCCCCTAGGGCAGCCGCCCCTCCCGTCTTGGGGGGGCAAGTTTCCTAGGGGTGGGGGCACCAAACCCATCTAGGGTTTCCCCTGTGGCCGACACCCCTCCCCTAGGGAACCCTAGGGCACCTCCTCCACCCCCCTTCACCCTATATATAGTGAGGGAGAGAGGGCAGCCACACCCTTCCCCTGGTGCAGCCCCTCCCTCCTCCAACACCTCCTCCTCCTCCGTAGTGCTTGGCGAAGCCCTACCAGAGAACCACGAGCTCCATCGCCACCACGCCGTCGTGCTGCTGGAGTTTTCCCTCAACTTCTCCTCTCCCCTTGCTGGATCAAGAAGGAGGAGACGTCCCCGGGCTATACATGTGTTGAACACAGAGGCGCCGTCCGTTCGGTGCTTAGATCGGAATCGATCGCGATCTGAATCGCTGCGTGTACGACTCCACCAACCGCGTTCTTGTAACGCTTCCGCATTGCGATCTTCAAGGGTATGAAGATACACTCATCCTCTCCCTCTCTTGTTGCTAGAATCTCCATAGATTGATCTTGGTGATGCGTAGAAAATTTTGAATTATTGCTACGTTCCCCAACACAGGGAGCATCGCCACCCCGAACAGTACTATGACAATGTTATTAAGGGTGCCCACCTTGTGGCGGATGAATGTACTAAGGATGTAATATTTGAATGAATGTACTCGTGTCATCCTGTAATATGAAAACCAGTTCATGTGCGCTATATGGCGCTTGGTAATTTAAAATATTACCTTCTGTGCGGCCAATTATAAAATCTTGAGAGTTGGCCAGTTGTCGGCTTTTGCCCCCATGTAACTAGTACTGGGGTGTTTAGGATAAATACAAACACTCTTTATCCAAGTTTTTGGACCTTTTAAGGAGGTGTTTAGCGCCACGAATGAGGCAATCGGACTATATGGCTTTATTTCTCTCACTTAGCCATAGAAGTCTACAATTTTAAATTTTGGAGAAGCCCCTAGTATCCGGAAGGTCGGACTCGGGGCGCTATACACGCCTAAATCAGACGAGGCCGATTCCTCACGTGAAGAGGAAAAAATCTTTAAGGATTTGAGACCTCTCGAACAGGGACCAGCTCTCGCCTTATCATGACAGTCAGTTTTCGGCTTTCTCCACTGGGGAGCTCGTCCGGAAGAACCGGGACACAATCGCAGTAGTTCTCCCTGCGCTACCTTAGCCGATATAGCGGAATGTAAGGTACCAAAACATAGGAGCCGGGCAAACCCAACTATTGACCCAAGACATGATTCGGAGCTGATGCATATAGTGCTATAAGTTCGGGGTGCCGCACTGTCAAAAGTGTTCGGACTTTTCTTGCCAGGTTATGGGGTACACTGAAGCCCCTGGCAAACTGGTCGTGCCAAAGTGCACGGGTATAATAAATAAGTAATAAAGGAAGGGGGTAAATAAATGTAATAGTAAGCTGACAATGTACACTATTTTCCCTATTCAAATGATACGTCAAAGCGTACATATACAAGTAGTGCGATAAGCAAAATGGGACTGTCTGACACATCATGACCAGGAGTGGGCTGTATGCGGGTATGTAAAATAGGTATAATGATCGTTATCAGAGACCACCTGAGGATTCCCTTGTACGCAAAGCTTCTTATCCTCCTGGTGTGTCCGTCCTGCTATGTGTCCGATAACCGGTCTTTCGGAAGAGCCTCCTGAAGATAGGGACTTGAAAGAAAAAAGGTGCAAAGATGCGTGGGTTCCGGGGCGGTCGAACCGCATTGTGGACTGTGTCATGGCCGTGCCTCCGCCTGTGCCCACGGTATTGTAAGTGCATAGTTGTGTATGCGCGGCACAAATTTTGCCGCTTGACTGGGACTAGGACGGAGGCCGGATTGCTAGTCGAGCTCTGGACGTGCCGGATGATCCTGTTGTGGAGTACTCCGGACTCGCTTGACGTTGTCCGGGTTTTTTATCCCCGAATTGGCTGTTTGCCTAAGAAGGTTGTTTTGTACTTCCGCCGTGAGGGCCGCAGTGTGCTCCTCTGTGCAGAGCGAGCGCTCTGTGTTTCCATTAACTGTAATAACCCCGCGAGGTCCTGGCATTTTGAGCTTGAGGTATGCATAATGCGGTACCGCATTGAATTTGGCGAATGCGGTTCGTCCGAGCAGTGCATGATAGCCACTGCGGAAGGGGACGATGTCGAAGATTAACTCCTCGCTTCGGAAATTGTCCGGAGATCCGAAGACCACTTCCAGTGTGATTGAGCCCGTACAACAGGCCTCCACTCCAGGTATGACACCCTCGAAGGTGGTTTTTGTGGGCTTGATCCTTGAGGGGTCGATGCCCATTTTGCGCACTATATCCTGATAGAGCAGGTTCAGGCTGCTGCCACCGTCCATGAGGACTCATGTGAGATGGAATCCGTCGATGATGGGGTCGAGGACCAATGCGGCCGAACCGCCATGACGGATACTGGTAGGTGGTCCCTGCGATCGAAGGTGATTGGACAAGAGGACCATGGGTTAAACTTTGGGGCGACTGGCTCCATCGCATAGACGTCCCTTAGTGCACGCTTCCGTTCCCGCTTGGGAATATGTGTTGCATATATCATATTCACTATTTTCACCTGGGGAGGGAATTTCTTCTGTCCTCCTATGTTCGGCGGCCGGGGCTCCTCGTCGTCATCGCTATGCAGCCCCATTTCCTTATTTTCGGCATTCAATTTGCCGGCCTGTTTAAACACCCAACATTCTCTGTTGGTGTGGTTGGCTGGTTTATCGGGGGTCCCGTGAATTTGACATGAGCGATCAAGTATGCGGTCCAAACTGGACGAGCCTGGATTGTTTCTTCTGAATGGCTTTTTCCGCTGTCCGGATTTAGAGCCTCTGAATCCGGCATTGACTGCCGTGTCTTCGGCGTTGTCGCCACTGTTGCGACGCTTGTGTCTATTTCTTCATGGCTTGTCGTTGCTATCCCTGGCATCTGAATCGCCTGAGTTTTTTGGGGTGATGTTGCTACGAGCTAGCCAGCTGTCCTCGCCCGCGCAAAAGCGGATCATGAGTGTCGTGAGGGCTGCCATGGACTTTGGCTTCTCTTAGCCGAGGTGTTGGGCGAGCCATTCATCATGGATGTTATGCTTGAAGGCTGCTAAGGCTTTGGCATCCGGACAGTCAACAATTTGGTTCTTTTTAGTTAGAAACCGAGTCCAGAATTTCCTGGACGACTCTCTGGGTTGTTGGGTTATGTGACTTAAGTCATCAGCATCCGGTGGTCGCACATAAGTGCCCTGGAAGTTGTCGAGGAACGCGTCTTCCATGTCCTCCCAACTGCCAATGGAGCTTGCTGGCAGGCTATTCAGCCAATGCCTAGCCGGTCCTTTGAGATTAAGTGGTAGGTATTTTATGGCATGTAAGTCATCGCCGCGGGCCATGTGAATGTGGAGGAGAAAATCTTCGGTCCATACTGCGGGGTCTGTTGTGCCATCATATGATTCAATGTTACGGGTTTAAACCCTTCTGGGAATTCATGATCCATAACTTCATCAGTGAAGCATAGGGCGTGTGCGGCGCCTCTATGCCGCGCTACATCCCGACGTAGTTCAAATGAATCTTGTCTGTTGTATTCGGCCCGGCCGGAATTTGGTTTATTGTATTCGGCGTGACGGTCATCGTCACGTCTTGTGGCGCGCCCCCATGATCCATAGATCGATCTTGACTGTCCTGCTTTGTTTTCCAATACATATCGCAGGTCCTTCGTGTAGCCCCGGGCCTTAGTATTATCATTTGATTGGTGACGGGGTGCGGTCTGGACTTCGGGCTGGTATGCCGCTTTGTTGCGGCCACGGGGTAGCCGGTCAGCCGCATCGTGCGCTGGTAGCGTGGGCTTTAAAGCCTCCTCCTCGAGTTGAGGTAGCAACCTGCGCTTTGGGTAGCTTTTGCTAGGGCACTCGAGTCCGTATTCCTCGGCAGCTAGGACCTCGGTCCATCTATCGGTTAGCAGATCTTGATTAGCTTGAAGCTGTTGCTGCATTTTCTTCAGGCTTTTTGCAGTGGCTATAAGCCGGCGCTTGAAGTGCTCCTGCTCGACGGGATCCTCAGGCATGATGAATTCTTCGTCGCCAAGGCTCACTTCGTCTTCGGAGAGAGGCATGTAATTATCGTCCTCTGATTCTCCATCTGTCACCTGTTCCTTAGGGCTAGCTTGCCCATCCTCTTGCTCGGCCTGCTCGAAGCCTGGCTGGGCATGATTGTTTTCGTTTTCGGCACCATCTGGATTGTTGTTTGTGCCGGTATCACTATTTTTGCTATGGCGGGGCCTGGAGCAGCGCCTATGGCGCCGGTGCCTAGATTGCTTCTCCAAGGGGTTATCTTCTGTTGCCTCATCGGCATTGCTTTCTTCGGGGGTGTCCACCATATATGTATCATATGATGAGGTGGTTGTCCAGCGCCCTATGGGCGGTGGTCCCTATTCTTCTCCTGCATCATCGTCCATACCGTCGATGTCTTCGGAGTTGAAGTCAAGCACATCTGTTAAGTCATCGACAGTGGCTATCAAGTGGGTGGTGGGTGGGGAACGAAGTTCTTTGTCGTCCGCTTCCCACTCGAGCCGGACATAGTTCAGCCAAGGATCTCCTAACAAGGAAAGAGACCTTAATGAGTTTAGCACATCAACCAAGGGCGAGTGCTGAAAAATATCTGTGGCGGTGAACTCCACGACCGGTGCCCAGTCAAATTCGATAGGCACGAATGTATGCGGTTCGGATCCTGTAACCCGAGGCGAGTCCGAGGGTCTGATGACACCACCCTCACGGGAGGTGGGATCAGTGTTTGGCTCCAACACCAATGTGTGTGCGGCCTCTGTAGCGGGGTCCATCCACCCGCCCTCGGAAGGCACGATCTGCTCCGGATTGATTCCCGGCGCCGCTGCAGGCACGATCTCCTAAACACCGTCTAATGGAAGATCAAAGTCATGCCCGTCGTGACCGTTCGGTGCGCCTGACATGGGCTCGAATCCGTCGAAGATCAAGTCTCCGTAGACGTCGGCAGTATTGTTCAAGCTTCCAAACCTGACCTGATGGCCAGGGGCGTAGCTATCGATCTGCTCCAGATGGCCAAGTGAGTTGGCCCGCAGTACGAAGCCACCAAATACGAAGATCTGTCCGGGAAGGAAAACCTCCCCCTGGACTGCGTCATTGAAGATGATTGAAGGAGTCATTAAGCTTTTATCGCGACGACACAGTGGAACTCTCAATGAAAGCACCAATGTCGGTGTCAAAACCGGCGGATCTCGGGTAGGGGGTCCCGAACTGTGCGTCTAAGGCTAATGGTAACAGGAAGCAGGGGACACGATGTTTTACCCAGGTTCGGGCCCTCCCGATGGAGGTAATACCCTACTTCCTGCTTGATTGATCTTGATGATATGAGTATTACAAGAGTTGATCTACCACGAGATCGGAGAGGCTAAGCCCTAGAAGCTAGCCTATGATTATGATTGTTCTTGTCCTACGGACTAAACCCTCCGGTTTATATAGACACCGGAGGGGACTAGGGTTACACAGAGTCGGTTACATAGAAGGAGATTTACATATCCGAATTGCCAAGCTTGCCTTCCACGCCAAGGAGAGTCCCATTCAGACACAGGACGAAGTCTTCAATCTTGTATCTTCATAGTCCAACAGTCCGGCCAAAGTATATAGTCCGGCTGTCTGAGGACCCCTTAATCTAGGACTCCCTCATCTCTTCCTGAAGACTCAGCTGATCCGGTGTTAACAAGAATGCTGGCTCCGGCACCATATCAAGTACCGACGAGGGAAGACTAGGAGGAGAGCAAGACGGCCCAAGGTGGCCCTCATTCTAGAGGCACACCAGGCTCCTTGTCCGGGGAGATTGAAACTCCCTCTTCCGAAGATGGAAGGGAAGGAAAAACAGACATCCCTTCTCCTCATGGGAAGAAGAGGACCGCCTCCAAAGACTTGAACATAAAGGCTTCTAAGCGGGGGAAGATATCCCTGTCAGGGGGGTCTGGTTTGGGAGGTGATGTTGACACACAGTTGCTCCGTAAAGATAGGCCCTTAGCTGAATCATAAGTGAACAAGGGTGTTTTAAACATATCCCGTTCTTTCTTGGTTGCAAGGTAATATTTAAAATATATGTTTGCAGTATGGCATGAAGCCTTCCTCAACAGTCCTCCTCCTCGGGGGATCTTCTTCCGGAGATGATGGACTGCGAGACACCTCCGCAGATCTCCCCGCCTGATAAGGGAGACGACGCCGAGGTGTCGTCTTGGAGGATCTCTCCAAATCAGCAAGCGGTGGGAGGGACAGTAAAGACCGGGCCCGGCGGCAACACTTCGGCCGTCTAGGATCCGGAGCGTGCGGCCCCTAAGGGGACCAACAATAAAGTCCCCAGACTATCCAATTTCCATGGGACAGCGCGATCTGCTCCGGATCTGGAGGCGCCGGATACATTGATGGACACATTGCGACATGCGTCCGTTTTAGAGGAACATCATACCTTGATGGGTACGGTAGTTGAGAGGGTTCGGTCCACGAAAATATGAAGCCTTTACGAGCCTGCTAAGAGGCTTCGAGGTACGTAATGTAATATTTTTAATTGTGTTATAAGAAATGTGCCTGTGTATAGATAGTAGCCCCTGAGACTCTGGTTGGCGTCCAAAGAGAAGCGATCAGAGGATCATGAAATATATGCCCAGGAAATGATCTGACTAATTGAAGCACATGCTGTTACATCCGTGGCGACTGCCCAAGCTATGGAGATTGCACATCTGAAGCAGAAAGTTGATGTGGTGGATAACGACATCACGCTTATGAACAGGCGGCTCGACGACGCGCAAGGTATGTCTTTGGGGCACTCAGTATATGCAGGTATTATGATATGAGCATGACACTGAGAAATTGTATACTGAGATATGCATAACTGCATATCGTGCCACCACAGTTGAGACCCTTTGGCCCGAGCTTGCCTGGCCAAAGAGCAGGCCAGGATGAGCAATGCGGCTGCCAAAAAGGCATCTACTGAATGAAAGTCCGAACAGGCTGCTCGGCGCCAGTATGAGGAGAGAATATCTACTATGGCGCTTGAGCTAAAGGATGCCGCTAGCCGATGTGACTTTCTCGAGAGAGATAACAAAACCAAAATGGCTGATCTTGACAGGGCCTTACAAGAGGCGCGGGAAGCACGACCAAGTCTAGAGCGGCTCGGGAGGAGATCCGACAAGCTGGGGAGATCGTGGCTGGTAAGCCCTTCTTATTGCAAACTAAATTTGGCGATTCAAAGTATGCCCCGCTTAATCATATGTGGAGTTCTCCAGATGCATTAGTGGACTTGCTGAAGAGTGTCTCCGACGCGACGCAGTTTTTCCAAGCGCAAGAAGGACATGCGACGGAAGAGCATTTCCGGTCACAATTCAGCATGCCAAAGCGTCCATTATTGCTGAACGAACAAATGGCCCTGTGGGCCAAGCTCCATAAGCTATCTGGATCTACCATGAAGGACGTCGTAGTCCGTCTTTGGCCGACTGAGTCGATTCCGAATAGTTATTTCGGTTTGGTGCGGCGAATTATTGATGCGGTATCGCGTATCGATGCTATAAAGCGGTCAACGTGCATAGAAGGTGCACGGATGGCCATTGCCCGCGTCAAGACGTACTGGACAAAGATGAAGGCCACCGATATTGCAGCGAAAAGTCCACCCGAGCGCAAGGACCAGCACTCGCCAGAGCATTATTTTGAGGATGTCCTAGTGGGTGCCCACTTAATAGAGGGTCAGTGCTCGAAAGATATAATGTTCGAGTGAGGTGGTTCGAAATCGTAAAAACAATATTATGATATATTTAAGGCTATGTTTTTATACTTTTGCCTAAAAAGTTTTTGGTGCGGCCGTGTTTTGTATAATCTGAAAGTTTGCCAGTCGTTGACTTCTGCCCCCTCGCATATAATGCGGGGGTGTTCGGAAAAGCACTTGATCACTCTTGACCCAACGTATTGGTCCATTAATGAGGTGTCAATGCGGTGAACCAGGCAATTGGACTATAGGGCTTTAACACTTTCACTTAGCCACGGGAGTTTGACAGTGGGTCTATGATATAGCCCCTGGTATGTACGTGGTTATCCGAATATGGTGCATAGACATACGTGACCAGAAGAACGGTCCTTCGTTTAATACGGAAGGAATTGCGAAGATTCTGGTGAGTCATCGAGTGGTTGACCAGCTCTCGCTGCATCATGACAGTCAGTTTTCGGCTTTCTCTACTGAGGTGCTCATCCGGAGGAACCAGGACACAATCGCAGTAGTTCTCCCTTTACTACCCTCGCCGATAGAGCGGAACGTAAGGTAGTAAGCACAGGAGCTGGGCAACCCAGCTATTGACCAAAGACATGATTCGGAGCTGATGCATATAAGGACAAACTCGTGACACCGAACACTCCCTATAGGTGTTTGGACTTTTCAACGCATACCGGGCTGAATACAGCCCCTGGTAATGGACCCTTGTGTCAAGGTACATATGGTGATCTGACATGGGGAGAGAACGCAGGTGGTGAGAGAATAAAACTCCAAACACAATATGAACCAAGCTGCTTCTATTATATCCCTTGCGAATACGGCGAACCGTGTACTTACAGATAATTCCGATAGCTTCCTTGGACATTTTACACGCCAAAAAAGTATAAAACAAAAAGAGATAAAAGGTTTACACAGGGTCTTAATCTAAAAAGAAACCTTAGTGCGGGGCCCTGCTGCATGTCTGCGCCGTTTTCTCCTTTGTGGTGTGTTGTTGAACGGGGGAGTGTGATGGCCATCTGTAAAAAGAAAGAAAAAAATAAGAAAAAACCCAGAACAAGAAATCTGGTGTGGCTGTAAACAAAGCTGGTTCGTTTAATGAACCTTGAAAGATAACTATAGAGTCTGAATAGGGTCGAGAGGAACTTATGGACTATTTGTGTGCAGCGTGCCCCCAGCGCCGCCCAAGGAATTTTAAGGCTATACTTGTGTATACGAGGCACGTATGCTATCACTTTATGGGGCAGTCGATGGGGGCGTAACTGCTAAACGAGCTCAGGTTTATCTGAGCTACCGCACTGAGGCGTACGCCGGAGACATTTGGCTGTGTCCACGGTCTTAACGATCGATGAGATGTTCGGCTTGAATAGGCCATTTTGGACTTCGGCTGCTAGGGTCGCAGTGTCTTTCTCTGTACGAAAAGAGCGCTCCATATTTCCATTGACCGTAATGATACCCTGTGGTCCAGGCACTTTGAGCTTTAAATAAGCATAATGTGGAACTGCATTAAAGCGGGCGAAGGCCGTTCTTTCGAGTAGTGCATGGTAGCCGCTTCAGAACGGAGCTATGTCGAAGATTAGCTCTTCTCTTTGAAAGTTATCGGGGGAGCCGAATACGACCCCCAATGTTAAAGAGCCCGTGCAGCGGGCTTCTATGCCCGGTATAACTCCTTTGAAGGTCGTGCTGCTTGGCTTGATTCTTGACGGGTCTATCCTCATCTTGCAGACAGTGTCCTGATATATCAGATTGAGACTACTACCGCCGTCCATAAGGACTCGAGTGAGATGGTATCCGTCGATTATCTGGCCGAGCACTAGGGCGGCCGAACCCCCATGAAGGATACTGGTCGGATGATCCCTGCGATTAAAGGTGATCGGACAGCCCAACCATGGGTTGAATTTGGGTGTAACAGGCTCAACGTAATAGACATCACGGAGTGCGCATTTGCGCTCCCTCTTTGGGATATGAGTGACATAGATCATGTTCACTGTTTTGATCTCCAGTGGAAAATTCTTCTGTCCCCCTGTGTTCGGCTGGCGAGATTCATCCTCGTCTTCGCTCTGAGGTCCCTTCCCCTTGTGTTCGGTGGTGAGCTTGCCAGCCTGCTTGAAGACCCAACAACTGCGGTTGGTATGGTTCGCAGGTTTAGCGGGGGTGCCATGGATCTGGCAGGGCCTGTCTAATATTTTGTCCAGGATAGATGGACCGTCTTTATTACATTTAAATGGCTTCTTCCGTTGACCGAAACTGGGGCCACTGAATCCAGCGTTAACCGTTGTATCATCTGGGCTTCCATCATTGTTTCTACATTTGTTTTGGTCACGTCGTGGCTTTCCATTGCCATCCCTGACTTCGGATGTGCTAGGCTTGTTGGTGCTGCTACGGGCTAACCAGCTGTCCTCGCCAACGCAAAAACGGGTCATGAGTGTAGTTACGGCTGCCATCGTCCTTGGTTTTTCCTGGCCGAGGTGTCTAGCTAGCCATTCGTCCCGAACACTATGATTGAAGGCCGCTAATGCTTTGGTGTCCGGGCAATCAACGATTTGGTTCTTCTTAGTGAGAAACCGATTCCAAAGCTTACAGGCTGATTCCCCGGGTTGTTGGATTATGTGACTTAGATTGTCAGCATCCGGGGGCCGGACATAGGTCCCTTGAAAATTGGCCCGAAAAGCATCCTCAAGCTCTTCCCAACTTCCAATGGAATTTTCTAGGAGGCTTTTCAGCTAGTGCCGAGCTGGTCCTTTCAGCTTGAGGGGTAAGTATTTGATGGCATGGAGATCATCTCCGCGAGCCATGGGGATGTGAAGAATAAAGTCTTCTATCCAGACCGCAGGATCCATCGTTCCATCATATGCCTCTATATTTACGGGTTTAAACCATTCTGGAAATTCGTGATCCAGCACCTCATCGGTGAAGCACAGGGGGTGTGCAGCACCCATGTATTTGGTTGTGTCGTGGCGTGGGTTCGACGGTTATAATGTTCGGTATTGGCCCCGAACTGGTATGTGGCCGGCATATTTGGCTTGATAACCATAGTCCCGTGTGGGGGCACAGTCCCTGGATCCATTGATGGATCTGGACTTGCCAGCCTTTTTGTCCAGGTCCTCACGTAGATCGTGTTTCTGATCCTAAACCGCGGCCTCCCTTCCTTTATGGGGAGGGGGTGCGGGCTTGTGTACGCCATTGCTAGCCACTCTGTCTCGTCCACAAGGTGGTCGGTCCAGCTTGTTGGCAGTATTGTTTTTCGGTGGTATGGGCGCAATAGCCTCGTCGTCGAATTCGGGAAGCAGTTTACGCTTAGGATAGCCCTTTGTTTGGCGATTACAACCATATTTTTCCTCAGCGTCTAGCACTTCATTCCATCTATCATTGAGCGTATCCTGTGCGGCTTTAAGCCGCTGCTTCTATTTCTTAGACTCCTTGCGGTGGCGATAAGCCTTCGATGGAGGCGCTCTTGTTCTAATGGTTCTTCTGGGACGACGAATTCGTCGTTGCCCAGGCTTATCTCCTCTTCGGAGACGGGTTGGTAACTGCTATCTTCGGCATCGCTGTGGTCAGACAACGGCCCCAGACTATGTTCGCCGTCCTCTCGCTCGTCCTGCTCCATCGCCGGATATGTGGGGTCCTCAGCTTGGTCCGGATTATCACCGTCGTCAGTGACAATGCTGTTGTCTTTCCTTTTGCTGGATCGAGCTCGGCGCTTCTGACGCCGGCACTTGGGAGGTTCATCGACAGGCTTATCATTATCGCCTTTGGCCTCCTTCTGTTTAAGTGTGTCCACCATATATACATCATATGAGGATGTAGCCGTCCACCGCCCTGTGAGCGGTGGTTTCTGTGCCTGCTCCTCTCCGGCATTGTCTTCCATGTTGTTGATGTCTTCGGAGCCGTAATCGAGCGTGTCGGTTAAGTCTTCGACGGTGGCTATTAAGTGGGTGGTGGGTGGGAAGCGAAATTACCGTCATCGGCTTCCAATTCAAGCCGGATATAGTTCGGCTGTGAGTCCCCTGACAAGGAGAGAGCTTTTACTGAATTTAGCACATCGCCTAAAGGTGAGTGCTGGAAGATGTCCGCGGAGCTGACCTCAACGATCGACGCCTGATCAAGTTCGATGGGCACACATGCACGCGGTTCAGAACCTGTGGACAGAGACAAATCCGAGGTTCCGTTGGCACAGGCCCCGCTCGAGGTTGGACCTGTGTGTGACTCTAATGTCGCTAACTCTGTGGCTTCCGCGATGGGGTTGAGCCTCCCGTCCTCGAACAGTACAATCTGCTTTGGAGTTAGGGACAGAGCAGTTACAGGTGCTATTTCCGGGGCACGGTCCGATGATAGATTTAGGTCATGTTCATCGTGGTGGCAGGGAGTGGCTATCGTGGGCTCGAATCCAACGAAGATCAAGTCTCCGCGGATATCGGCAACATAATTCAAGCTTCCAAATATGACCTGATGGCCTGGGGCGTAGCTGTCGATCTGCTCTAGATGGCCAGGCGAGTTGGCCCGCAGTGCGAAGTGGCCAAACACGAAGATCTTTCCGAGGAGGAAAATCTCCCCCTGGACCATATTGTTGTAGATGATTGATGGCTCCATCAAACCTTTTGGCAATGATGCAGCGGAACTCTCAATGAAAGCACCGATGTCGGTGTCAAAACCGGCGGATCACGGGTAGGGGGTCCCGAACTGTGCGTCTAAGGATGATGGTAACAGGAGGCAGGGGACACGATGTTTACCCAAGTTCGGGCCCTCTCTATGGAGGTAATACCCTACTTCCTGCTTGATTGATCTTGATGAATATGATTATTACAAGAGTTGATCTACCACGAGACCGTAATGGCTAAACCCTAGAAGTCTAGCCTATGTGATTATGATTGCCTCTACAGACTAAACCCTTCGGTTTATATAGACACCGGAGGGGGCTAGGGTTGTACAAAGTCGGTTACAGAAAAAGGAATCTTCACATCCGAACGCCAAGGAGAATCCCATCGGGACACGGGAAGAAGTCTTCTGTCTTATATCTTCATAGCCCAACAGTCCGGCCCATGTAAATAGTCCGGACGCCCGAGGATCCCTTAATCCAGGACTCCCTCCGAGGTCATGCCAGAGCGTGAGATTTGGCATGTCTTCCCCGTGGTCACCGCGTGAGCTGGCACACACGGTGCACTCCAAGTGGCCAAATCATGTCTGGGAGATAGACCCTGCTGCCCTTAGTCAAAATGAGAAAATAAATCGGTCCAGGGGCAATGAAGTGATTGGCAGGAGGATCCAAGGGACATGAACAACAAGGTGTTTGTGCTGCGGGGAGACAAACACAGAAGGAGTCAAGGGCTGATCTTTGGCATGGCTTGATCACACTCAAAGAACACCGTGATGGCCAAGTATCAGCCCAAATGGAGGAGTCTAGAAGGGGGTTGCTGTAGAAAATGCCACAATGGCCAGAAATGGAGATTTGAATGATGCACTCACATAGTTGCATTCAATGAGCTGGAAATGGTTATGGCCCAATGATTTGAAGATATTAAGATTCCCAAGGAGTTTCATGCCATTGGGATGAACCAAAATAGCACTTGCTTCACATAGCTTCTCTCTGGACAGAAACTTGGATAATTTCCACAGGGCAAATGGCCAAATGGATTGAGCCACAACTTGGTGGAGGGAGTTTATATGGGTAATCGAATGTCCTGGTAAATTGGCAGCTTAAATGAAGCAATACAAAATATAGTTGCTTCACAAACTGAAAATCTGACCAGAAACTAAGATTTGGAGTTGTGCTCACATGTAAAAGTTACATGAGCTCATATTGGGTGGAGAGTGATGATTTGACCAAATGAAGAATGTGACAAAAGTTCATCTCATTTGGACATGCCTAGAATATACTTCCTTCAAAAAGTTTCATTCTGAGTAGAAAATTTGTAAAATCATAGAAAAATAATTAATAGGCAAATGAGGTTGAACTTTGGCACAGGGCAATGATATGGATAGTAAAAGGTGTCCAAGAAGTTGGGAGTCAATTGGGCAAAGATAAATAGCACTTGCTTCACAAAGTGCCATTTAGGGCGGAATAGAAAAAGAATTATTGGAGAATTATTTTTTAACATGGCAATGAAAAGTTTTGCCATATTTGAGCAATATATGACCCAAACAGTTTATGAGAATTATTTGGGAATTTTCGGAGTGAGGGAAATATGGGTTGCTTCACAATCTAGGGCAAACTGAGTTATTCCTTTAATAGAAAAGCAATATTCCCAATAAAAAGAATATTGGGATTTGGTCCAAGGTGGAAATGGAAAGGTCTAGGGAAGTATTTGGGTGAGGACAAGCCACACTCAAAAGAAATAAGAGGTCATCTTCTTCAGTTTCTAGACCACATAGCCACGGAAAAAGAAAACTCAGGCAAAAACCTCAGAAAATCAAAAGAAAAAGAAAGGGCAAAAAATCAGGCTGTTACACGAACCATGAACATATTGCAAATCCTACAACAGGTTTCCCTCACTCTTGCACAACACGGAGAGCACCATAGGACAACACCAATAATAAAACATACAACTCAAACCAATCATGATCATCAATCAACCCATAGGACAAAACGGATCTACTCAAACATCATAGGATAGCCATACATCATTGGGAAATAATGTATAGCATTGAGCACCATGTTTAAGTAGAGATTACAGTGTGTAAAAGAGAGGTTACACTGCTGCATAGAGGGGGAGAGAGTTGGTGATGATGGCAGCAAAGTTGTTGGTGTAGATCGCCGTCACGATGATGGCCTCGACGGTGTTCCGACGCCACCGGGAGATAGGGGGAGAGAGCCCCTCCTTCTTATTATTCCTTGACCTTCCCTAGATGGGAGGAGGGTTTCCCCTCTGGGCCTTGGCTTCCATGGCGGCGGAGGGGCGGTAGCCCCTCCGATATTGGATCTCTCTCTTTGTTTCCTTCTGTTTCTACGTTCCTAGATTCTGGACTTTCACTGTTTCTTAAATTCCCGAAGATCCCTAGCTCCAATTGGGCTGAAATTTTATCCAGATATTATCTTTCTTTCGGCGAAAGAAGGGCACCAACCGCCTTACAGGGTTGCCACAAGCTTCCCAGGCGCGCCCAAGGTAGGGGGACGCGCCCCTAGGGCTTGTGGGCCCCTCGGGCATCGTCTCGCATTGATTCCAATTCCCCAAAATCACATATATTTTAAAAAATCTCCGTAAGTTTTTATCGTGTTTGGACTTCGTTTGGTATGGATATTCTGCGAAAAAACATGCAACAAACAGAAACTAACACTGCGCACTGGATCAATATGTTAGTACTAAAAATAATATAAAAAGTTACCAAAATTATATGAAAGTTGTAGAGTATTGGCATGAAACAATAAAAAAATTATAGATACGACGGAGACGTATCATTTTTCTAGGAGGTGGATGAGAGCGGTCATCACAGCCCGCTCACTGAACGTAATGTTGTCCATGAATGTGTTGTAGAGGTCAGGGCGCACGTCTACATGCTTGCTCTGCCCTAATGGTGGATGCTGATACATCCTATAATTTTTTATTGTTTCATGCTATTATATTATCATTTTGTATACTTTATATGCCATTTTATATTGTTTTTATGGACTAACCTATTAACTCAGTGCCTAGTGCCAGTTGTAGTTTTCTACATGTTTTCGGTTTTCCAGGAAATCAATACGAAACAAAGTCCAAACACGATGAAAATTTTGGATGATTTTTCTGGATTAAAAGAGTCCCTGGAAGCTAGAGGAGGAGACCAGATGTTGCACGAGGGAGTGACAAGGCAGGGCGCGTGCCTAGGTGCCTGATACATCTCCAACGTATCTATACTTTTTTATTGTTCCATGCTATTATAGTATCAATCTTGGATGTTTTATATACACTTAAAACCAATTATATATCATTTTTTGGGACTAACCTATTAACTTAGTGCCCAGTGCCAGTTGTTGTTTTTTGCCTGTTTTTAGTTTTTCAGAATATCAGTACCAAACAAAGTCCAAATGCCATGAAACTTTTTGGAGATTTTTCTGGACATAAGAGACCCTCGAAGCTTCGAGAGGGGACAAGAAGACGGAGCAGTGGTCCATGAGGCAGCAGGGCATGCCCAGGGGGTAGGACGCGCCTTGGTTGCTCGTGGGTCCCATGTAGCTCTGTTTGACTTAACTCTGCCTCTATAAATTCTCTAAAATCGTGAAACCAACAGAGGAGTACACGAAATACTTTTTTTTGCTGCCGCAAGTTCCTGTTCTCGAGAGATCCCATCTGGAAGCCTTTTCTGGCACTCTGTCGGCGAGGGATCCGATCATAGAGGGGCTCTACATCAACCTTGCTGCCCTTCCGATGATGTGTGAGTAGTTTACCACAGACCTACGGGTCGATAGTTAGTGGCTAGATGGCTTCTTCTCTCTATTTGATCTTCAATACAATGTTCTCCTTGATGTTTTTGGAGTTCTATCCGATGTAATCACTTTTTGCGGTGTGTTTGTTGGGATCCGATGAATTGTGAGTTTATGATCAGAATATCTATGAATATATTTGAGTTTTCTCTGAACTCTTTTATGCATGATTATTATAGCTTCATATTTCCCTCTGATCTATTGATTTGGTTTGACCAACTAGATTGATTTATCTTGCAATGGGAGAGGTCCTTTGTAATGGGTTCGTTCTTGCGGTGATCAATGTTGGGAAACGTTGTTGGGAAACATAGCATGCAATTTCAAAAAAATTCCTACACTCATGCAAGATCTATCTAGGAGATGCATAGCAACGAGAGGGGGAGAGTGTGTCCACGTACCCTCATAGACAGAAAGCGGAAGCGTTAACTTAACGCAGTTGATGTAGTGGAACGTCTTCTCGAATCAACCGATCAAGTACCGAACGTACGGCACCTCCGAGTTCTGCACACGTTCAGCTCGATGTCGTCCCTTGAACTCTTGATCCAGTAGAGGTAGGAAGGAGTCGATGAGTTCCGTCAGCACGACGGTGTGGTGACGGTGTTGGTGAAGTAATCCGCGCAGGGCTTCACCTAAGCACTACGACAATATGACCGGAGGAGTAAACGGTGGAGGGGGGCACCGCACACGGCTAAGAGACAACAGTTGTGTTTTGGGGTGCCCCCTGCCCCCGTATATAAAGGAGGAGAGAGGAGGCCGCCGGCCCTAGGCGGCGCGCCAAGGGGGGGAGTCCAACTAGGATTCCCAATCCTAGTCACCCCCCTTTCCTTTCCAACGGAGGGGGAAGAGGGAAAGAGAAGGAGCGGGAGAAGGAAAGGGGGGCCGCGCCCCCTCCCCTTTTGCCAATTAGGACTCCCTTGGGGGGCACCTCTTGCGGCCTTCCTCCTCCTCTCCACTGTGGCCCAATAAGGCCCAATACTTCCCCGGGGGGTTCCGGTTAACCCCTCGGTACTCCAAAAATATCCGAACCTCTCCGGAATTATTCCGGTGTCCGAATATAACCTTCCAATGTATCAATATTTACCTCTCGACCATTTCAAGACTCCTCGTCATGTCCGTGATCTCATCCGGGACTCCAAACAACCTTCGGTCACCAAAACACATAACTCATATAACACATATCGTCATCAAACGTTAAGCATGAGCACCCTGCGGGTTCAAGAACTATGTAGACATGACCGAGACACCTCTCCGGTCAATAACCAATAATGGAACCTGGATGCTCATATTGGTTCCCACATATACTATGGAGATCTTTATCGGTCGAACCACAATGTCAACATATGTTATTCCCTTTGTCATCGGTATTTCACTTGCTCGAGATTCGATCGTCGGTATCTTCATACCTAGTTCAATCTTGTTACCGGCAAGTCTCTTTACTCGTTTTGTAGTGCATCATCCTGTAACTAACTCATTAGTCACATTGCTTTCAAGGCTTCATATGATGTGCATTACCAAGAGGGCCCAGAGATACCTCTCCGATACTCAGAGTGACAAATCCTAATCGCGATCTATGCCAACCCAACAAACACCTTCAGAGATACCTGTAGAGCATCTTTATAATCATCCAGTTACGTTGTGATGTTTGATAGCACATAAGGCATTCCTACAGTGTCCGTAAGTTGCATAATCTCATAGTCGGAGGAATATATATTTGACATGAACAAAGCCGTAGCAATAAAACTGAACAATCATTATGCTAAGCTAACGGATGGGTCTTGTCCATCACATCATTCCACTAATGATGTGATCCCGTTTATCAAATGACAACTCATGTCCATGGCTAGGAAAATTCACCATCTTTGATCAACGAGCTAGTCTAGTAGAGGCATACTAGGGACAGGGTGTTTTGTCTATGTATTCACACATGTATCAAGTTTCCGGCTAATAAATTCTAGCATGAATAATAATCATTTATCATGAATAAGGAAATATAAAATAACAACTTTATATTGCCTCTAGGACATATTTCCTTCAAACATAGCATGCAATTTCAAAAAAATTCCTAGGCTCACGCAAGATCTATCTAGGAGATGCATAGCAATGAGAGGGGGATAGTGTGTCCACATACCCTCGTAGACCGAAAGCGGAAGCGTTTGACAATGCATTTGATGTAGTCAAACTTCTTCTCGTTCTGACCGATCAAGCACCGAACGTACGACACCTCCGAGTTCTGCGCACGTTCAGCTCGATGACGTCCCTCGAACTCTTGATCTAGCAAAGTGTCGAGGGAGAGTTCCGTTCGCACGATGGCGTGGTGACGGTGATGGTGAAGTAATCCACGTAGGGCTTCACCTAAGCACTACGTGAATATGAACGGACGCGTAAACTATGGAGGGGGCGTCGCACATGGCTAACAATTGTTGGTGTGTGTTCTAGCGGTGGCCCCCACATATATATAGGTTGGAGGGGAGGAGAGGTAGCCAAGGGGGCGCCCCAAGTAGGAGGAATCCTACTTGGGGTCCTCCCAATTCGGCCTCCCCCCTTTCCTCTTCCTATTCGGAGTAGAAAGGGAAGAGGGGGAAGGGGGAATCCTATTCCCTTTTTCCTATCCTTCTTCGCCTTTCCTTCTCAGATTTGGCCAGCCAATATGGGGGCGGGCGCACCAGCCTCTTTGTGGCTTGTGTGTTTCCCCTCTTGGCCCATAAGGCCCATATCTTTTGCCGGGGGTGCCCGTAACCCCTTTCGGTGACCCGATAAGTACCCGGTGCATCCCGAAACACTTCTGGTGTCCAAATACCATCATCCTATATATCAATCTTTACCTATTGACCAGTTTGAGAACTATGTAGACATGACCCTACGGGTTCGAGAAATATGTAGACATGACCGAGACACCTCTCCGATCAATAACCAACAGCGGAACCTGGATGCTCATATTGGTTCCTACATATTCTAGAAGATATTTATCGGTTGTACCGTAATGACAACCTAAGTTATTCCCTTTGTCATCGGTATGCTATTTTCCAGGGATTCAATCGTCTGTATCTTCATACCTAGTTCAATCTCATTACCGGCAAACACTACAAAAAAGACACACATCCGTGACATTTTGGGCCGAACGATTTTTTTTCTGTCATAGATATGACACTTCTATGACGACAATTGTGACAAAACCCGGTATCATCATAGATGTGGTGGGCTCCTACTTCTATGACAAAAAATCATGATAGAAAATGGGCTTTTCGTCCTGGGCGGGCCGGAGACGCAGCTGCATGACATTCTTTGGGCCGTCCATGACGGAAAAAACCGTGGTAGAAGCAAGGGGGAGGAAAATTTCGGGGAGTTGCTGGTTACGGTGGGAGGTTGGGGGCCGAGCGATGCGCGTTTCTCTCGTACACGTGCGAGGCGTTGGCTCTAACTGAACCCGAGCGATTGCACTGCAGGGTACGCATTACTGAACCCGAGCGATCGATCGATGGCTGTTAACTGAACCCGATGGAGCAATTCCTTCGCTACTGCTGCTAACTGAAGCCGATCGATTAGATGAACAG
>NC_041385.1:245721324-245739889 GCF_002162155.2 Triticum dicoccoides
CCCCGTGGTGTGGAGGGCTGGATGAACAGTAGACGGTGTAGGGGTGGCCGTGGAGTGGTGGTTGAACAGGACCCCGTGGTGTGGAGGGCTGGATGAACAGTAGACGGTGGAGGGGTGCCCGTGGAGGGGTGGTTGAACAGGACCCCGTGGTGTGGAGGGGTGGCCGTGGAGGGGTGGTTGAACAGTAGCTAGTGGAGTAGCGCGCGGTGGAGGCTGGATGAACAGGAGCCCGTGGAGGCTGGAGGAGATCGACGGTAGCCCGTGGAGGCTGGAGGAGGTCGACGGTGGAGATAAACAGTATCCCGTGGAGTCCCGTTTTGCGGTACGCGAAAGCCCTCCCGATGAACAGGACCCCGTTTTGACCATAGCGCTCCAACACAAGTCCGTTTCGTCCGTTTTGAGGTACACCACACTCCTCCCGATCAACAGGACCCCCGTTTCGACCGTAGAAGGTCCGTTTCCTCCGTTTTGCGGTACGCCACACCCCTCCTGATCAACAGGACCCCAGTTTCGACCGTAGGAGGTCCGTTTCCTCCGTTTTGCAGTACGCCACACCCCTCCCAATCAACAGGATGTCGTTCCGAACGTAGGAGGTCTGTTTCCTCCGTTGTGCGGTACGCCAGGCCTCGTTTCCATCGCCTGTTCCGTCCAAGCCGGTTGGCTCCCACGCGTTCCGTTGCCTCTCGATGAACATGACGCATTTTGTTGCCTCCCCATGAACACGACGCATTCCATTGCCTCCCCATGAACACGACGACGACGTTGTTTCTCCGTTCCGACCCAGCCATGTACACGAGCCCTGGCCGTACGTTTGCGCGCGTAGGCATTCGAGACCCTGCCCATATGTACGTACGTGGTCGTATTTTCTTTCTTGCACCCTCGATGTTGTACGTACGTATACATGCTACGTGTGTGCCACTACTATGACACGTGCGCGCCTCTACAACAACCAGTATGTACGTACACGTTCGCGACCAGAATGACAACGCTACGTATGCTTCGACTAGATGGGTCCTGTCGGTGTCAAAACCGGCGGATCTCGGGTAGGGGGTCCCGAACTGTGCGTCTAGGCGGATGGTAACAGGAGACGAGGGACACAATGTTTTACCCAGGTTCGGGCCCTCTCGATGGAGGTAAAACCCTACGTCCTACTTGATTAATATTGATGATATGGGTAGTACAAGAGTGGATCTACCACGAGATCAAGGAGGCTAAACCCTAAAGCTAGCCTATGGTATGATTGTTGTAATGTATGTTGTGTCCTACGGACTAAAGCCCTCCGGTTTATATAGACACCGGAGGAGGCTAGGGTTACACAGAGTCGGTTACAATTGTAGGAGATCTACATATCCGTATTGCCAAGCTTGCCTTCCACGCCAAGGAAAGTCCCATCCGGACACGGGACGGAGTCTTCAATCTTGTATCTTCGTAGTCTTGGAGTCCGGCGGACGATGATAGTCCGGCTGTCCGGATACCCCCTAGTCCAGGACTCCCTCAGTAGCCCCTGAACCAGGCTTCAATGACGATAAGTCCGGCGCGCATAATGTTCGGCATTGCAAGGCGGGTTCCTCCCTTGAATAATCCAGAGAAGATCATGAACACCAGGATAGTGTCCGGCTCTGCAAAATAAATTCCACATTCCACCGTAGAGAGAATAAAATGTACACTAGTCCAATCTGCTGACGTATTATGCGGCGTGACATCACACCGCCACCAGGCTTTTACTTGAATCGTTTTTTACTATACCACCTCAGCACGTTTAGCGAAGCGGTATCCTTGGCACGTCTTGTCGAAGCAGAGATCGTGTTCCCCTTATTCTGGGATTCTCATCAATACGTGCGTGGGTAACCCAACCATGCCCGTCGCCACGCCTCCTCTATCGAAGGTGAACTCCAAACGGTCACGGAGACGACTCTTGGTATTTTTCCCCTTTATAAGAGGACCAAGGCTCGTTCTTTTTCTTCAATCTCGCATCGAATCTCCTTCTCGCTCCCAGTTCCAACACCCAGAGCCCCAGATTCGAGCGCTTCGGATTCTCAATCATGTCCGGCTCCGACCTCCAAGGTCGGTAGATGCCCTCCTCCGTCACGGAGGAGGACGTGTTAAAGCTGTGTGAGGCCAAGTACCTGTCCTACGAGATTTCGCACAAGTTGCCTGCCCAAGGGGAGGCCGTGCCCGCCCCCGAGCGCGGTGAGTACGTTGTCTTCGTATCCCACCTCCGTCGGGGTTTAGGCTTCCCGACGGACCCCTTCGTGAGAGGGCTCATGTTCTACTACGGGCTGGATTTTCACGACTTGGCTCCGGAGTCCATCCTCCATATCTCCGCATTCATTATCGTCTGCGAAGCCTTCCTCCGCGTCACTCCCCACTTAGGCCTGTGGCTGAAGACCTTCAATGTGGAGCCGAAGATGATCGGGGGGCGTCAAGCAGAGTGCGGCGGGGCGGCCATAAGCAAAAGGGCCGATGCCCCGTGGCCCGAGGGTTCCTTCCAAGAGGAACTCGGACTGTGGCAGCAGGAGTGGCTCTATATCACCGCTCCGAAGGGCAGCAAGCAAAAGCCGCCGCCTTCATTCCGCCCGGGTCCTCCATGCCGACTGATGTCGTGGGTCAACCAAGGGCTCAATTGGGGGCCATCCGAAGACGTGCCCTCATTGCAGGGCCGGATTCGAGACCTCCAGGCGAGGGAGATCAATCTGGTCGTGGTGATGCAGGTTATGCTAATCAGGCGTCTTCTGCCCGGCAAACGCCGTCCTCTCCGTCTATGGGAGTTCAATCCGGAGGGACCCTGAATTCTCCAGCACTTCATGGGTGCGACACCCGCGGAGATGTACGGGTTGTTCTTCGGACCGCAGGTAGCGTGTCCGGAATTGACCGAGGACGCAGGCCTAAGCCGCAATCGCCCGGATACTCAGGTAAATAGCTCAGAGTCCGGACGTTCTGTTTATCTGCTTTTCTAGAGTTCGCCTCCTGACCCATTACTCTTCACAGGAGTGGGTAGCGCAATCAAGGCTGATAAGGTGTCCGGCTCCCCTCCCAGAGACTGCACTGGAGCCCGTGCTGGTCAGAATGTTGGAGGTCGCACCCATAGAAGGGAGCGATGGGGAAAATAGAGGAGCTAATATTTCGCCCAAAGGGGCGTCTGGAGAGGGGGGAATCAAAAACCCCTCCTTCCAGGGGGAGAAGAGGACCGCCTCCAAAATCCAGGGGCCAAAGCCCCTAAACGGGGGAAGAGATCTTCACCGGAGGGTCCGGCGTCCGGGGAGAATCTGGACGTACAATGATCGCCAAAGAATCAGCCCTCTAGCGAGCCGTGAGTTTGACAAGGGGAGTTAATTAGTAAGGAAATACCTCCATTTGTGCTTCTGTGGGTAACCAAAATATTTATCTTGCAGTTCGGATCTGCAGCCTTCTCAGATGAGTTCGTCTTCGGGGGACCTTCTTCCGGAGATGATGGAGAGCGAAACGCCTCCGTCTCCTGCGCCGTCAGATAAGGCAGACGAGCCTGAAGTATCGTCATGGAGGGTATCCCCGAGTCCGGAGGGGCCGGAGAGTTCGGCACCCGCTAGTATCCGGCCGGGAGAACTGAAGAATCTGCTTGAGAGGGCGTCCATCTCAGAAGATCACCGTGCGTTGATGCGATTGGTGATTGGAAGGATTTCGTCCGCCGAGAGCGGATTGCGTAATGCTGCTACGAGTTGGCTGGCGGGATTTGAGGTACGCGAGAATGACACACCTTGTTTTTTGACAGTTTTGCACATAAGAGTGCGCCCTGTATAGATAGTAGCCCCTGAGACTCGGTAGGTTGTCGAAGACGACAGCGTGCCGAGGATCAAAATCGCGAGTAATGAATGTCGCCGTTCCTATGCAGGTGGCGGATAGTCCGAGGGCTAGCCGGACTAGTGGAGTTGCCGAGTTGATGCGGCAACTTGACGTGGCGGATGCGGACATCGCACTTGTCAACCGGCGACTTGACGAGTCGCAAGGTAAATGAGTTCTCCGCAGTCGCTTTATTAAGGGGGTCAAAGCCCTCCTCTGATAAATTATATGTTGTGATACAGACGGTGCTGCTGCTGTGGAGAGTCTTCAGGCCGAACTTGCTCAAGCTAAGGAGCAAGCCCGAAGGAGTGACGCGGCGACCTCGAGGGCGGCCGAGGAGTTGAAAGCCGAAAAGGCTGCACACTGCCTAAGCAGGGAAGAGATGGCTGAATTGGTCGTGAAATTAAAAGATGCTGCCGACCGCAATGAGGCTCTTGAAAAGGAGCGCTTATCAGAGCGGGAAGACCTGAGGAAGGCCACCGCCGAGGCCAAGGATGCCCGTTCTGCAATGCGGGCGATGAAGGAGGAGCTGCGCCAAGCCGGAGATATCGTGGCTGGCAAGCCTTATCTGCTGCGTCGCCGGTTCATGGATCAAAAGTATGCTCAATTTGGCCAGCTATGGAGTCCGGAGGATCCGTATATGGACTTAGCGGCAAGTGCGGCTGATGCCGTTGAGCACTTCCGGAGCCAGAAGGATCACAAGATGGAAGAGCTATTTTGGTCTCAATTCCATAGTCCGGATCGCTCACTTCCGTTGGCCGACCGGTTGGCCGAATGGGCCGAGCTAAATAGATTGTCCGGGCTTGCCATGACTGACATCGTGGTTCATGTCTGGCCAGAGAGGCCCAAGGCGACGAGCTACTTCGGCTTACTGCAGCAATTTCTTGGAGCGGTGCCGCATATCAAGGAGATGAAGCGGTCGGCCTGCATCGAAGGCGCGCGGATGGCTCTTGCCCGTGTGAAGACGCATTGGACAGAGATGGATGCCACCGCTGTTGCTGCCCAGGGTTCGGATGAAAGCCGGCTCCCCGCCGAGCACTATTTTGGGGAAGTTATGCGTGGCGCTCGTGTAATAGAGTCGCAGTGCTCAAAAAATGTCACGTTCAAATGAACGTTTTAGCTTGTAAAACGATGATTATGCTATAACTGCTTTTGATACTTGTGCGTCCCAAGTAGTAAAACTTCTCCTATGCGGCGGTTTACGTATACGTTTGTATAACCTGAAAGATTGCAGTCTTCGGCTTCAGCCCCCACGCACAAGGTGCGGGGGTGTTCGCAAAAATAGCGCGTTTTCACACTTAATCCGACGTCTCGGTCCTGTTAAGGAGGTGGTAGCATAGCAAACAAGGCAATCTGGACTATAATGCTTTATCACTTTCACTTAGCCAGTGGAGTTCGAGGGTGGGGCTACGATATAGCCCCTGGGGGCACCGCACTTCTCCGAGTTCGGGGCGTGTGTGTGCCTGACCGGGAAACGGTCCTTCGTCAAAGCGGGGAATTCTAAACATTCCGGTAGTCGATCGAGTGGTTGACCAGTCTCTCGCTATATCATGATAGTCAGTTTTCGGCTTTCTCTACTGAGGTGCTCGCCCAGCCGAACTGGGGCACAATCGCAGTAGTTCTCCTGGTGCCGCATTAGCCGATGATATGGAACGTAAGGCAGCAAAACACAGGAGCCGGGCAAACCCAACATTTGACCAAAGACATGATTCGGAGCTGATGCATATAATGCCTAACTCGAGACGCCGAACACTCCCTAAGGTGTTCGGTCTTTATAATAATGGGCAGAACAATGCCCTAAGCCCCTAGTGTCCAGGTACGGGCATGGTCTTCTGACGCGGCCGATGCCAAAATGTCAGGCTCCGCTTTGGTTATAGGAAAAAACCAAGGGAGAATAACAACAAGAGACAGTAAAAAAAGGTTTACGCAGGGTCTTAATCTGAAAAGAATCCTCGCAACGGGTCCCTACTGCACGTCTGCGCCTGTGTCTCCGTTGTGCCGTTATCCTAGACGGGTATGCACGTTGTTCATCTGTAAAAAGAGAGGAACACTTAGTTTGAAAACAATTCGTGCGAAGAAAGTTATGTGTAAAAGAAAAAATATAAATAAGTAAAGCAGGGTTTGAATGAACCCGCGGTTGTTTGTGCGCGCAGCCCCTTTTGAAGGGGTGTGCGGCTAGGGAGCCCCTAGCCTACTAGAGCCGGACTCGTCTATCCGAGTCTGGGGTCTTTAAGTGACCCTCGCACTGAAATGATGCCGCGTGGACCGGGCATCTTGAGTGTAAGAGACGCGTAATGCGGTATGGCGTTGAAACGGACAAAAGCCGTTCGTCCCAAGAGTGCTTGATATCCACTTTTAAATGGGACGATATGAAAAATTAGTTTTTTGCGCCGAAAGTTGTTCGGTGATCCGAACACAACTTCTAGTAATAGGGAGCCTGTGCACTTGGCGTAAGGGCCTGGTGTCACTCCTTTGAAGGAAGCGCGGCTGTGTCGAATTTTGGTAGGGTCTATCCCCATCTTACGGATTGTGTTTGAATACAACAGGTTTAAGTCGCTGCCTCCGTCCATTAGGACTTTAGTAAATTGTAGTCCGTCGATTATGGGATTCAATATCAGGGCAGTCCGTCCCGCGTTTCGAATGCTTCCGAAATAGTCCAGGTGGTCAAAAGTGTTTGGTTTTGATATCCAATCTCTATGGTCTGCTGGGTTGGACCGCGCGAGACTCTTTTTAGAAAGTGTCGCACTATTTTTCCATTTTATCACATGAAGTGAATTTACTGCTTTGACCTCTTGTGGGAAAGTCTTTTGTTTTCTGGTGCTCTGCTGGTGGGGTTTATCGTCTTCGCTTGACGAGTCGAGCCCCTTGTGTTCGGCGTTTAGTCGGCCGGACTGTTTAAAAACCCAACAATCCCTATGGGTGTGGTTTGCAGGCCTTCCGGGGGTACTGTGGATTTGACATATCCGACCCAAAATCTTGTTTAAGTTGGACAGCTCATCACCGTCATCCTTAAAAGGCGGTGTTTTGTTGTTTGGCCGCGAGCTTTTGAATCCGGCGTTGACTGTCGTGCTCTTTGGGCTTTTCTCTTTATTCCGACGCTGCTCTTTTCTGCGCCGTGATTTTCCGTTTCCATCTCTTATCTCGGATGTACTTGGGTCACTGGTGCTGCATCTTGCTAGCCAGCTGTCCTCTCCCACACAGAAGCGGGTCATGAGGCTTGTTAGCGCGGACATTGTCCTCGGTTTCTCTTGGCCGAGGTGTCTGGCAAGCCATTCGTCTCGGACATTGTGTTTAAAAGCTGCTAAGGCTTCGGCGTCCGGACAGTCGACTATTTGGTTCTTTTTGGTGAGAAACCTGTTCCAGAATTTGCGCGCTGACTCTCCGGACTGTTGAGTTATATGACTTAGATCATCTGCATCCGGAGGGCGGACATAAGTCCCTTGAAAATTTGCTCTAGCGTCCTCGAGCTCTTCCCAACTTCCCACAGTGTTTTCTGCAAGGCTTTTAAGCCAATGACGGGCTGGCCCTTTGAGCTTGAGGGGTAGGTATTTTATGGCGTGGAGATCATCTCCTCTGGCCATGTGTATATGTAGTATGTAATCTTCTATCCAGACTCCAGGGTCTGTTGTTCCATCGTACG
Organism: Triticum dicoccoides; assembly: GCF_002162155.2. Classification (NCBI taxonomy): domain Eukaryota; kingdom Viridiplantae; phylum Streptophyta; class Magnoliopsida; order Poales; family Poaceae; genus Triticum; species Triticum dicoccoides. The sequence continues at coordinate 245,728,781 of NC_041385.1, forward strand.
CCTCTATGTTTATGGGTTTAAATCCTGCTGGGAATTCATGGTCCAGCACCTCATTGGTAAAACATAGTGGGTGTGCGGCGCCCCTGTATTTGGGTGTGCCGCTATCTTCGGACACTTGACGTTTTGCCTTGCTTACTGGGGCCTTCTTCTTTGGCCCGTAGATGGACCTGGCTGGGCCATCTGTCTTTCCAGGTTCATTAGTTGGTTTATGTGCGGCGCCACTTTCAGAATTTGGCCTATCATCTGGCCGTCTATCCGACCAGGCAGCCTCTTTATTTTTTGACTGTGGGGGCTCTATGGCCTCCTCGTCGAATTCTGGTAGCAGCTTGCGCTTCGGGTAGCTCTTTGATTGGTGACCATTGCCGTATTTATCCGCGGTTTTGAGCACTTTGCTCCACCTCATTCTGAGTGTGTCTTCCGCTGTTTTGAGCTTCCGCTTTTCCTTCTTCAAGCTTCTTGCAGTGTTGACGAGTCTTTTCCGAAGGTTTTTACTCTCCGGCGGCGTGTCCGGCATGAGATCGTCCGGATTGTCGTTTTCACCGGGCCTGGACTGATTATCTGACTCGTCCTGTTCGGACGGTTGCTTATCTGCGTGTTCGTCGTCCGCTTTTGTGCCCTTCTGTATTGCGGGGTCCTTAGGAGCGCTGTTGTTGTCGAGGCGGGACTTAGGGCGGCGTCTGCGCCGCCGTTTTGGTTGTTTGTCGGTGGGGTTATCTTCTGCCGCGGCCCGTTGGTCCTCGTTATCGCTCTCTTTTGGGGTATCCACCATGTATATGTCATATGACGAGGTGGTTCTCCCGTGCCCTGTAGGCTCTGTTTCCTGTTCGTCTCTGGCATCGTCGTCTATACCGTCGATGTCTTCGGAGTCATAGTCTAGCATGTCGGTTAGATCGTCGACAGTGGCTACAAAGTGGGTGGTGGGTGGGCTCTGAATTTCTTCGTCGTCCGTACCCCAACCGTCTTGGCCATAATCCGGCCAGGACTCTCCCGATAACAAGAGATGCTTTAGCGAATTTAGGATGTCACCAAAGGGCGAGTGTTGGAAGATGTCCGCGGTGGTGAATTCCATAACCGGCGCCCAATCTGAATTGATTGGAGGGGGTGTGGGAGGTTCGGAGTCCGGCAAGGAGTCCGGCACCTCGGAATCACGAGTTTCGCGAGGGGCAAGATTAGTGTTCGGCTCCATCGCCATGGAAGTTGAGGCCCCCGAGGTGGTGTCCATCCACCGATCCTCGATCTGGGCGATCGGCTCCGGACTAAAGGCCGAAGCGGAATCGTGTGCGGCCACCAAGGCACTGTTCGGCGGCAGAGCTAAATCCTGCCCATCGTAACAGTGTGGCGCGCTCGGCTGTGGCTCGAGTGCGTCGAAGATCAAGTCTCCGCGGACATCGGCCGTGAAGTTTAGGCTTCCGAATCTGACCTGACGGCCAGGGGTGTAGCTTTCGATCTGCTCCAGATGGCCAAGCGAATTAGCCCGCAGTGCGAAGCCGCCGAATAAGAAGGTCTGTCCGGGGAGAAAAGTCTCATCCTGGACAGCGTTGTTGGCTGAAGATGCCATCGGGCCTATCGGTGACGACACAGAGGAACTCTCAATGAAAGCACCAATGTCGGTGTCAAAACCGGCGGATCTCGGGTAGGGGGTCCCGAACTGTGCGTCTAGGCGGATGGTAACAGGAGACGAGGGACACGATGTTTTACCCAGGTTCGGGCCCTCTCGATGGAGGTAAAACCCTACGTCCTGCTTGATTAATATTGATGATATGGGTAGTACAAGAGTGGATCTACCACGAGATCAAGGAGGCTAAACCCTAAAGCTAGCCTATGGTATGATTGTTGTAATGTATGTTGTGTCCTACGGACTAAAGCCCTCCAGTTTATATAGACACCGGAGGAGGCTAGGGTTACACAGAGTCGGTTACAATGGTAGGAGATCTACATATCCGTATTGCCAAGCTTGCCTTCCACGCCAAGGAAAGTCCCATCCGGACACGAGACGGAGTCTTCAATCTTGTATCTTCGTAGTCTTGGAGTCCGGCGGACGATGATAGTCCGGCTGTCTGGATACCCCCTAGTCCAGGACTCCCTCAGGTCCCGACTGTCAGGCACTTCCTTGCCTGCGAAGATGTAGCTGGTGGGTCCCAGCAGTCAGGGAGGCGAATCATTTTTTTTTGCCTGGACGCACTTCCTTGCGTGCAAAGATGTAGCTGGTGGGTCCCAGCAGTCAGGGGGGCGAATGGTTTTTTTGCCCGGACGCACTTCCTTGCGTGCGAAGGTGTCGCTGGTGGGTCCCAGCGGTCAGGGGGGCGAATCGTTTTGTTTTTTTGCCCGGACGCACTTCCTTGCGTGCGAAGATGTAGCTGGTGGGTCCCAACAGTCAGGGGGAAACGTTTTTTTCGCGAAATACAGTGGCCCGTACGGTGGGTCCTAGCTGTCAGGTGGAGGAATCATTATTTTCCGCGTAATAAGGAGGCACTTCCTTGCTGAGGCCATGGACCCAGCTGTCAGCCTCTCCACGTACAGTCCACGTCCGATGGAAGTCGTTCCTTGACCACGTTGACCACGCCGCGCCGAGAGCACCAGGGCAGTGGACGACGACGATGCCTAGGAAGGGGACGACGAGGAGCCGGGGAAGACGCGGCAGTGGAAGCCCGGCGAAGAGGAGTACGAGGGTTCACTGGTTCGGCTGTGGTGTGAGGCTGCCGTCGCCACAGGGCCTGGCCAGCGGTGGGAATAGTAGGGGGTGGTGAGGCCTCCGCGGCAGCACAGCCGGCCACGGGAGGCAGGAGCATGCGGCACGGCCGGCGCTGCTTTGGGCGGCTGGAGAAAGAAGACCAGAGGTTGAACAAGCCCTACGGCCGTTGGATGGACATCGTACGGTCACTGGAGCTAGAATCGTTCATATTGACTAAAGTTGACAAAGGCCCCCGTCCCAATCAACTTAGTAGGCCCACAAGTCAGCCTCCCACCATGGTGGGTCCCAGCTAGCAGGGGGAGTATTCATTTTTTTTTGCGTAATAAGGAGGCACTTCCGGTGGGTCCGAGCTGACAGCGCGGGGAACATTTTTTCGCAAAATACGCTGGCCCGTCCGGTGGGTCCCAGCAGTCAGGGGGGAAACTTTTTTTCGTGAAACAAGGTGGCCCGTCCGGTGGGTCCCTGCTGTCAGGTGGAGGAATAATTATTTTGCGCGTAATAAGGAGGCACTTCCTTGCGGCCGCCTGGACCCAGCTGTCAGCCTCTCCACGTACAGTACTCTTTCGATGGAAGTCGGTCGTTGACGACGTTGACCACACCGCGCCGAGAGCACCAGAGCGATGGTCTGGACGATGGCGAGGCCTAGGAAGGGGACGATGCGGAGCCGGGGAAGACGCAGCAGTGGTAGCCCGCGTGGAGAGGAGTACGAGGGTTCACTGGTTCGGCTGCGGCGTGAGGCTGCCGTCGCCGCAGAATAACAGGGGGTGTGGGTGAGTAGAGGGATACCCTGGGCCAGCGGTGGGAGTAGTAGGGGGCGGTGAGGCCTCCGCGACATCACAGCCGGCCATGAGAGGCAGGAGCACGCGGCACGACCGGCGCTGCTTTGGGCGGCTGGAGCAAGAAGACCAGAGGTTGAAGAAGCACTATGGCTGTTGGATAGACATCGTACGGTCACTAGAGCTAGAATCGTTCATATTGACTAAGTTGACAAAGCCCTCCGTCCCCGTCAACTTAGTTGGCCCACAAGTCATCCTCCCACTATGGTGGGTCCCATCTAGCAGGGTGGGTATTCATTTTTTTGTGCGTAATAAGGAGGCACTTCCTTGCGTGCGAAGATATAGCTGGTGGGTCCGACATGTCAGCGGGGGGGGCATTTTTTTCGCGAAATACAAAGGCCCTTCCGGTGGGTCCCAGCTGTTAGGTGGAGGAATCATTATTTTGCGCATACAGTCCACAGCCAATGGATGTCGTTCATTGACCATGTTGACTAGGCTGCGCCGAGAGCACCATGGCGGTGTACGACAGCGAGGCCTAGGAAGGGAACAACACGGAGCCGGGGAAGACTCGGCAATGGTTGCCCACGCGGTGGGGAGTACGAGGGTTTACTGGTCCGGCTGCCGTCGCCGGAAAATAACAGGAGGTGTGGGTGAGTAGAGGAATGGCCTGGCCAGCAATGAAGTAGGGTGGGGCGGTGCGGCCCGTGCGGCAGCACAGCCGGCCACGGGAGGCGGCAGCAGGCAGTCCCATCGGAGCTGGTTTGGGCTGCTGGAGCAAGAAGATCAGATATTGAAGAAGCAGCACGGCCGTTGGATTAACATCCAACGGTCATTGCTGCTAGAATCGTTTGTGGACTAAGTTGACAAAGCCAACGTACACGTCAACCTAGTAGACCCACAAGTCAGCCTCCAAATCTGTCCCAAACAGCATAAAGCCCGAAATTTCTAGCCAGATTCAAATTAATTTTAAATCTAAATATACCTTAATTTAAATTCAATGAAATTTTACCCACACAAAAACAATGAAATTTAAAATATCAAAATCCGAAAGAAAACGGTATTTGGGAACTAATTGCATGTTTGCTGTATTTTTTTCATTTTACAACCCATTTATTATTACTTATAGCCCATTTCTTATTACTTATAGCCCATTTCTTATTACTTATAGCCCATTTTCTGGGCTAAATGCATCCCTCCTCGTCTTGAAAGATTTCCAGCCCAGCAGGGCGTAGAAAAGCAAGTAGGCCTATGTTGGTTATTCTGCAAAAAACAAAATAGCTGGCTAGCCATTTCTCAGAAAGGAAAAAAACAAACTAGGTTGGTCATGTGCTAAACATATGAAATAAAAGCCTGGGCTAGACGGGCCACAGGTCCCGCACAACCCAGTTGATACCCTTCTCCGTCCCGAAAAAACAAAATTACTACGCGCGCTGCTGGGTCCCTACTGTCATCCTCACCATGTACAGTCATCTCCTTATTCCTCTCGGTTGTTGACCATGTTGACAACACCAGAGGACGGCGCCGCGGTGAGCGAACCAAGGCGGAGGACGATGGTGAGGCCTCGGACGGGAACGAACAGGAGCCGGGGAAGATCACAGCCAGCCGTGGGAGGTGGGAGCAGGCGGTCCCGCCGGCGCTGGTTTGGCTTTGGCGGCTCAAGGAAGAAGAGACTGAAGAAACGCGACAGACGTTGAATGTCAATCCAACAGTCAAGGTTGGCACAATCGTTTTTTGACTAAGCGGACACCAAGTAGCATACTTTTTTATATATAGGAAGAAAACTGCGAGAAAAATGCATTCGTCTGCCATCCTCCTCACAGGGAACGTTCGCCACATAAGTGACTAGCACCCTTGGTTTTCAACCGAGAGGTCTTGGGTTCGAGTCCGAGGAACTCTCAATTTTTGTCCTCCTTCCTTCCTCGCAAAAAAAGGGAAAGAAAATCAAAGACTTGGGAAGGCGTACAGAACAAGCTAGTGTACCAGTAAAGAGACGTTGCCGAGTTTTAGAAAAAAGAAAGACGTGCTCCTGTAGCTGGTTCGAAGCCAAACCTAGACTATGAATATATATGGTGCTATTCTACTCTGCAAGTAATGAAACTGACATATCCAATGTTCACTTCTCCTCTTCTCTACTTACTTTGCCTAGCATCAGAAGCTCTGGCTGCAGCAACCATGTCCGATGGCTGCTCGTCCACCTGCTCTTCAGCAGGCAACAACCATATATGCGCCAAGTCGCCACCCGTACCATCACTTGTGGGTCTCATCACACCCCTGCCGGCACGCGCACCGCAGCCGATTGCTCATCGCAACCCGCTGTCGTTGGTGTGGTGCCACTGCTGCAAATCACGCAGAGTCATCCGTCGCGTCTCAACCACAATCCACAACCCTGGCTGAGTCTTCTACAAATGCCCGAATCATGGGGTAATAATATGTTTAAGTGTTGTTCTGCTGCTTTCAGTTGCTGATTTTTTTAATAGTTTGGTTGATGATCTTCCAATTTGATTCATGCAGAAAAGGGAAGATTCGTGTGATATGTATTTCTGGGAAGTTGCTAATGTGGGGGAATGCAACTACGTTGATTATTTGGTTAGCCAAGGAATCCCAATACCAGCAGGTTGTGGTGTTGGACAAGTAACTGAAGGAACGGCAGAAGAGGAAGATGCAGAGCAGAAGGTTAAAGATGCAGTTCCTCTGATCATGGCCAAGCAACAGCTGCTGAACGGCCTTGACAGCAATGAGGAGATGAAAGAGCTTGTGAAGATAATGGGCAAAATCGATGTGCTCTGTAGGATGATTGTCTCTTTATTTGCAGTGTATGTAGCACTCGTGATGTATTCAGTGGCTACGACATGAGCACTTTGCTGAAACTAGTAATGAATGAAACCTGTATAGCAGGCTGGGCGTAGTGTTGTGAACATCTAATGATTTCTATTAAAGGAAATCAGGCGGTATCCCCTTTTGCTCATATAAATAAATAAATAGCAGAGGCCCTATCGGGTCAGCTTTGTTCTCATTCGAAGAAGCCCAGCAAAATGCAGTCCAACAGCAAACTATGTCATCAAGTTCAAGTTTCACAGCCAAATATGAGTACAACTAAACAACAATGTCATCATGTTTTAGTTGTCATACAATCATCAAACACAAATCAGCATACATAACAAGTGATGTTCTCACAGCAAAATACTAAACAACATGTTCATCAGGTTTCAGTTGTCATAGCAAACACAATTTCACATAGTAGATAAAAAAACGTCTTCTGACAGGCAAATACGACAAAAGCAATGTAATCATCATCCACAGTAGCAGCGTCAACATCTTCGCCATGTGTATCAGTCTGAATCGTAATTCCCCACGGTGTCATCTTCTTCTTCGTCCTCAACGTCCTCGAACGTTGGCTTCTTCTTGATCAACTCTTGTATGTCCACAGCACGACAGGCAATCTTTTCGCCAGCGTCATTGACGTGATGGTTCTCAAAGATATTAGGAACATCTGTGTTATCTTGTACATCAGAAGCAGTGTAAGCATCATCTTGTTGTGCAACTTCATTAAACGAATTCCTCTGCTCAAACCTTTGCAATACTCTCCAGTCATCGCTACGTGCAAATGTGTCTTCCAAGAAAAATATCTGTATTGCTTGATTTGCCAAAATAAAAGGCTCGTTGGTCTGGTACGCCGCCTTGACATTGATGGATTTGAAATAATCATCAGCTCTTGGTTTTGCGATCCTGGAAAACGGGTTATACCAACGACAGCACAACAGAACCACACACTGATGATCCTCGAAACTAGAGATATACTGCAACTGAACAATGTCTGTTATGTTAGCATACATTTCAGTTGTCTCTTTGTCATACATATCCGTGCTCATGATGGCACTGTTTTGTGTCTTCCTGCCTTTGTCTCGTGCAAGGGTGTTGTAGCACACATCTCCAACAACGCAAGATTCATAATGTCTTACCCGAGTATCAGGACCCATTGCTAGTGAGTAAAGGGCATCATCAACTGCCTGCCCATCCTCCCGCATCTTCTTAACCTATGGTTAGAAAATAGACAAGCTGATCATATTATGTACTCAATATATTAAAAAAACTGACAGTGCACTTCAAAAGCTTACATGGTTCTTGAACTATTTCGCAAATCCTGCCATAACCAGTTTGTCAATGTTTCTTGGATTTTGCGGCAGTAACTCCTCTTTGTAGATGCTGCACAACATAGTGATCGCGTCAAACATCTAAATATATAAGAACGTGCTGCAAGTTTAGTAGATTACGATTTATAATCTGCAGTACTGCACTTACTTGATATAAGGTAGTATCTTAGGAGAGTTATTCAACACATACCAAACCATTTTGTCCAAATCTTTAGGTTTGTCCTCTTGTCGACTCTTCCCTGTAACTCGAACAGAATAATCGAAAACATTGAGCCCGGGATTGTCTTCACCCACCTCTTTGCTAAGTTGATCAGCTGTTTCAATGTATTTTGAGCAGAATGTCAACGCTTCTGTAGCAATGTAGGCCTCTGCAATGGAACCCTCGGGTCTAACTCTGTTCCTAACATAGCCCTTGAAAGTGCCTAGCCGCCTTTCAATAGGGTATATCCAGCCATACTGTACTGGACCTCTAAGTAGTGCCTCATCAGGTAGATGAACAGCCAAATGCACCATCACATCAAAGAAGGCTGGAGGATATATCTTCTCAAGGTCGCATATGATAGTTGGTATCTTGTCTCTAAGACGCTCCAAAGCATCTATCCTGATATTTCTATTGCAGAGTTCCCTGAAGAATTGTCCCAACTCTGCAACTGCTCTGTATAAGTCAGGGCGGCCCAATCCTCTAAGGATAACAGGTAAAACCCTTTGAAGTAGGACGTGGCAGTCATGAGTTTTCAGCCCTTGTACCTTGTTTCCATCTGCACTGACTCTCCTTTCAGGGTTGGAAGCAAATCCATGTGGGAATCTCACACGTGACAGGACCTCGCAAAATTCTTTTCTTTTTACCTTGTCCAAGACGTACACAGCTGGTGCCATATCCCGTGGTTTACCTTCATCTTGCACCTGCAAATCCTTTCTGATACCCAGGTGTGTCAAATCAATCCTAGATTTTAAGGTATCTTTCGTCTTGCCTTCAATGTTAAGAAGTGTGCCGATAATGTTGTCACATATATTTTTCTCGATGTGCATCACATCAAGATTATGCCGCAGATCCAAATCTTTCCAATACTCCAAGTCCCACAAAGTGGACCTGCGGGTAAACAATAATCTCTCTTCTACCGTGCCACGCTTCCTTTTCCCGCTACCATTACCAGGATGGTTTCCTGGTGTAATATGCCTGACCTTCTCTAACTCCACTTGCAACTCATCGGCGGTGAGCCTCTTTGGCGCATCACGGTTTTCATGCTTTGCATTGAACACATGTCTTCGGTATTTTCTAGGATGCAGCTTGTCCTTGGCAAGGAAACGGCAATGTCCAATGTAACAGATCTTGCTAAGTATTGTGTATGACAGCGGATTCCTGTCACAGCGAACACATGCATTGTAACCATGTGTCGTTTGCCCTGACATAGTGCCCAAAGCCGGATAATCATGGATGCACCAAATTACAACAGCACGCAGAAAGAAATCAGCTGGTGGGCTGCTATATAGGTCTCGAGTGAGAACACCCTTCCATAGCTGTTGAAGTTCCTCCACAAGAGGCTCCATGAACAAATCAAAATCCTTTCCAGGACTTTTTGGACCTAGGGTGAGCAAGGCCATCATGTAGTTTGATTCTTTGGTGCAGACATTTGGAGGCATGTTGTAAGGGATAACAAGAACTGGCCACATGCTATATGTGGCGCTCTGGTGGCCAAATGGGTTAAATCCATCTGAAGCTAAGCCAACTCTAATGTTTCTCGGGTCAGCAGCAAACTCTTTGTGTTTATCATTGAAGCTTTTCCACTCACTACCATGAGATGGATGGCTCATTACATTCTGATCTCTGTACTCCTGGTTCCTAGAATGCCACAGTACATCGAAACAACCTCTGCAATCTTGGTGTAATTGGAAAATGTCTCAGAACATTATGAGGAACCCTCTTCACAGCATCGCCATCTTTCCATCTTGATGATTTGCATTTCGGGCATTCACTTAAGTTGGCATAATCCTTCCGGAACAGAACACAATTATTCTTACAAACATGGATCATATCATATCCAATTCCAACTGCATGAAGGAAATTCTTCATTTTACTATAGGTGTGTGGCAGCTCAGACGCATCTGGGAAAGATTTGCGGAAAGCAGCCAACATCGCATCGAATGATTTGTTGGTCATCCGCTCAGATGTCTTCACCTGAAGAAAGGTGACCATAGCTGAGAATACTGACAGCTTATTTCCTGGGGTGACAGCAACGTTGCATTGTTCCAACATGCGGGCCCACCGTTTTTCTTCTGCAGGTGAAAGTTCATGGAATGCATGAGCATTTCGTAGCATTGTTTCAATGTTGGTCAAACTCACTGGCTCCGCCACCACCACCTCCTCCTCCTCTTCCACCTGAGCATCAGGAAGATCAAGATGGTGATCTGCCCACGTAGTCAATAACATTGATGTTCACAGCTTCACCAGGATGAACCCACCTAGTATATGTGACCGACATCCCATACAAGTGTAGATGATTTTGCACAGTTGACTGCGGTCTTGTAACAGAATTCATACAACTGCTACACGGGCAGAGCACATCTGATTTCGGACCACCGTACTCAGCTCTGATAAAGTTCATGAAGTTTTCAACCCCCTTGACATATGCAGCGAAGAATCTTCAAGCAGAAGTTATCCAAGTCCTATCCATTTGTTAGACATACAAATTAGTTCTTCTACTAGATATTACAGGAAAAACATATATGCTTTTTTATCAAGTCCAGAAAAAAATACCTAGGTCGATGTATAAAGCTATGGCAAGATATTTGGACGAGCAGATCTAAGTAACGAAATATATGTAAAGCTAATTCAGCAAACAGATTTGAGTGCTAAATTATGGCAGGTTGTTTCAGCAGTCAATGAGGCCAAGCACACAGCCATCGAAATATCAAAGGCCATCGCAGCAACAAAGATCGAGTATAAAACGGTGTAGAGCTATTTCACCTAACAGATTGGCTACTAGACCATGGCAATCTACGTCACAATAAATATATGGCAGGATATTTTAGCAACTAATCGGCCTTGGCATGCCATCTCAGCTAAGCAGACTGAGTGCAGAACGGGGCAAGGAAGCTTCTTAAGCAGAGCATATTGACAGTAAACTACTTCGGCAAACAGTGAGATTAACAGCGTCTATCAGCTAACATTCAGTGCTACACCGACATGAACGGGGCCTCAGTCTAGAATGTGCGTACCGTGGGAGAAGCTGACCTCTGTGCGTCTCCACACGAACGTTGCTGGCGGTGGCAGCGCTAACCGCCGTGCGCCTCCACAAGAACGTAGCCAGAGGTGGAGGCACGGCTAGAGGACGGCAGTCTACGAGAGCATACTGTGGGAGCGAGAGGATCACCGTGCGTCCCCTCAACGAACCACGGCGCCGACGTATCGGCTCGGCGGGGAGGGCGGCTTTGGCGGAGCGAATGGAGTGGAGGGGGACGGGGGTGAGGGGGGCTTGGGGAATATTTGGCC